>NC_051159.1:53051632-53333213 GCF_013339745.2 Dermacentor silvarum | reverse complement strand
CGGCCATTTTTGGTAGCGTTTCGGTCACGCCGCCGACTACAACTATGGATTTCGCGTAATGGGGCATATAATGCTTTCGCATTAAAAAAGTGGAAAGGAATCGGCCCCAACACGAAGCCTTGCGGCACACCAGACGTAGCAGCAACATCATCTGAGCAACTCCCACTCAAAACAACTCTTCGACTTATACCTGTGTCACACGGGTACATTTGGAAGGCCTTCCAGTCGACGGCCTTCGAAACGCCACAACTCTATCGACTCGAAGGAGTTGTCGCGCTGCTACACGGCACTTTGAAAGGCCGTTGAGTGGTTCAGGCGTTTCTCGCAAACTGTGTGGCACTGCGGATCTTTATTTTCGTTTTCCATGCAACCAAAAGTTAAAGAACATTAAAACCACTTAAAAACGCTATAATTTATTTATGTTGCGAAATGGCGGCGATATGACGGAATCCGGCAACACATGGAGTAGAGGGAGAGTGTACTAGACAACATGGAGGAAGGAATGAACACAAGCACGTCGCTGTTGTCGAGAGTATGTGCGGTTCGCACATATGAAGTGGCGAAAATAGTTTATTGAATAATTAATAACACACATGTATAGTATTTTTAGAGCATTTTGGTTGGATTTGTTCTTTCTAACCGTGAGTACGAGCACACTGTGAACGAGACGGCATGTTCGCGCTGTTTCCGCTTCCGTTGCTCAAAGGCCATCCAGATTTCAATAGAGTTGTAGGGTGCTCCGTTGACTCGATAGACTATTGACTCAGCGGCCTTCGAAACCGCACGTGTAGCAGCTCGAACTTGACCTTTGAGTCAACTGACTATCGGTTGGAAGGCCTTCCAAACGCCCGTGCGACACGGGTATTACTTACTTAACAACATGGAGTTACAGCCTGTATATTCATAAAAGTATTCACGTGTTCATAGTACCGCTAATCTTACCTGGTCAACCTATTACCGCTAATCTTACCTGGCATATCGACATTAGTAACACTGCGGATCGAACGTTGGGTTATTGGCTCCTGTACACTTATAATGCCACCATCCTCTCTCATGTTACTATAGAAAACACTAATAGGAACAAAATTTGAGTATACATCCAATGTGTGAAATTCGATTGTATTTATTACCTCATTAGAACTCAAATTTACTCCACTCGTTCTATATGTTCAACTTATGATCGAATAGCTACTCTAACCCCAAATAAAGCTAAAGTTGAATTTGTAACCCGTAAATTGATACAGTCGAACCCGGATATATCGAATCTGAAGAGGATCACAAGAAGTTCGTTATATAGGTAATTCGGTATATAAAATAATAGGCCCTCAGGTAAGCGGTGGCTTACCGGTTAGTGCATCTGAGAGCCGCTAACTTACTGCACGCAACACGGCGGAAAAAAGCAAGCGCACTTTATTTACCCGCAAAAAAAAAAATGCTGGTTCACTTTCAACTTCATTGAAAAGTCCAAGCTGATTCTTTCTTTATATTTGTAGCGGCCATCGCTTGCGGAAAATAAACTCGTGAATAGGCACTCAACCCACACTACGACGCCTCCAAAATCGGATAGAAGGAATGTTGACGTCCGAGGTAGCATGAGGGCTAGCTGAACAGCCTGACGGCGCTCAACTGACTGCACTATCTCTTCTCCACCTCCAGGTGCCAGAATACCTCAAAGTGTACAAAGGAGTGCACTATGAGGTCTTCTGCGTGGCGCCGCGTTCGATATATCGAATGTGCTGGTGAACGAGCGTTCTTTATACGCGTGCACCAGCCCGATACATTTGCATGGAATTTTTTGGGGATTTTACAGCTGTTCCATATACAGAATAATTCGTTATAAGTTGGCTTGATGTATCCGCGTACGACTCTATCTCCGTCACCATATATATGGCATCGTATTGATCAGCTGTACAAAATACGTATCAGATTTAGTCACATTAACTTCCTTAAGCTCTTACTGACCTCACACAGCCCTTGAATGGTATCGCCTCCCCAAAGAAATCACAAAGAGTACAAATAAACGCAAGTTTCATGCAACATCAGCTACCGTACGTTGTGTAATCTGAATTTGTTAATTACTTACTATGTTCCTTTTAAATTCTTTGTAAGGTCAGGTAATATGGTATAATTGTAAAGCTGCCTTCGTCGTGCGCACTGAATTTTTTTCCACGTACCACCAGCTAAAATTATATGATTAGAAACTTACTTTTTAATCATTGCATTATTTGTTTAGCCTGCTCAACCCACTTCCTTTCGTAATGCCTTCGAGTGCTGACGGCGCAAATAAATAAATTATTAAACAGTAAAAAATATTTCTTGGATGAGAGGTGGTCACCTCCGGCAATGTTTCATCATCATCATCAGACTATATTTATGTCCATGGCAGGACGAAGGCCTCGCCCAGCGATGTCCAATGACCCCTATCCTGCGATGTATAAAATGTGTGCGTTATTTAAAGCTACATATTTTAACACTACGTAGCTAAACTCAGTTATTCTTCTAAAATAACTAGTCAGTTGTTCCTTTTAGCCGCTTACTTTGTCTGTGCATGAAAGTCTCTCGTTTTATTTGCTCAAATGACAACCTAATTAACGAGCTCTTGAAACTTGTATTGCTTTGGTAAATAAGTTGCTATGTGTTTTTGGACTCACGCGCTAAAAAGAAAAAAAAAAACGTGCATTGCTTTATAAATGCAGTGAATGAAATTGCTGCGAAAAGACAAAGCCGTGTAACACATTTAGGCTTTTCATTACATGCCTATAGCCAGGAAGTTTATGCAACCAAATGATTGTGTACTATTACATTCTCAAATTCCTACGGCATTTCCCCTATGTGGAGAAGCCAGTTTAACTTTTAAATGATTCACAATTCGACTTTGTGATGTTTCGACCATATATTTGATAGATAGACATGTGCATGACCAATAGGAACATATGTTGGAGGCAAAAATTCTTAGCAAATTTTGCAAAATAATCTGTGTTTACCAACTGAACAGCATATTTCCACCCTGGAACAGATAGGAAATTGAAATGAATCACATGCATAAAAGTTTGCAGTGCGAGTATTATGAAGTACAGTTTCAGTTTTATTTCTTTCAATTTATGATATATGATAGTTGATGTGATGACTTCAATTTCCTGTTTTATGTTTAGGCTACTGACACTGCACAAACTATATCTTTTGTCATAACACGGAATACAGACCCAGAGTGTGGCTCATAAACACATCGGGATAATGAGGTGTAATTTGTAGATACATTTCTCGCTATGGGTAATATAGGAGCCCCTTTCTCGCAAATATGTCTTGGTTGAGAGCGCATGTGCTGAAAGTAGACTGATTGTCCGCGCTTTCCGTGCAGCTACCGAAGCGACTGTGACAGCCTTTCGCTGTTTAAAGGTTTAAGCCTTTCGATGCCAAGCGCCTGAAATATACACAAACAACGCGCTTGTCCAGAACCAGAAAGGTCGCAAGCATCATGCGAAGGGAGGGATTACCCTTGTACGGGTTAGTTGCATCCTTGAGCAAAAAAGAAAAACCGGGGAGTGACAAGTCATTTTTAACGACGGGCTGTCGCTCTTATCGTTATCACAAATGACGACTTGCGGCAACGTACTGCGCTTTGTCGGGAAGCTGTTATGGTTCATTCTTTAGAAAGGGTATTTATTTTTTTTCCGCAACGTAACTTACGTCATCGGGGCAGATTTTAAAACATAAAGGTCTTGGGTCAGGCGGTGGCACCTAGGTGTCATGAACGCCCGAGAAAAATGGACTTGTACAGTAACTTTCTTTTGGAAGTGCTGATAACGTTGTAATTTTAACCACAATAGCACTTCGTACACGGTATTTTTCCTAACAGCTTAAGAGAAGGCTAATCAGTCCTCATATTAATAAACTTATAACTTTTTACCAGAGACACTCTCAGATGACTTCAATATATTTACAATAAATTACCAGAAGGCTAATCAGTCCTCATATTAATAAACTTATAACTTTTTACCAGAGACATTCTCAGATGACTTCAATATATTTACAATAAAGGGCTCCGTAATTTCCACCATGGCTTTACGTAGGTACGTTGGCGCACTTCATGTAATAATCCCAGTCTGCCTACTCACATATTACTAATTACTGTGTTACATTATTAATTACTAATTATTACATTACTAATCACATCTACCATGGCCTCGGCTACATCCCAAGAAGCAATTTCCTACCTATTTTGATTACTTAAGACTCGGTAGGCTTAAGACAGGCCAAAACTCGAATAGGAATGCGTAGTATGGAATTAGTATGGAACCTACAGTGATCTAGAACGTATACATTACACTCGAATCTGTCCAGAATTAGACAGTAACATTCATTTACTCTGACTATTCATCTATCATCAGTGTTAATAAACTAAACGCATGCTGTGCCGATCTTTCCCCCCACCTCACCCCAAATTCAGCTGGGCGCAGGCTACCACTCTGCGTCTGCTACAAACAAATACGTACCCTTCACTCGCCCGCCTCCCCCTTATATTCCCTGAAGTCTACAGTACACCCAACTGCCGGTGCTGTGGCACTCACCCGGCTATGCTTCCGCATGTGCTGTGGGAGTGCCCAGCACAGTACACACACATTAACACCACGACCCCCTCGTCGAGGTTGCCTGAGGCTCTGCGGAGCTCCGCCCTCGACGACCAAACCTGGGCGACCCAGAACGCCCGTGAGGCGGCGGCGAGGCAAGCCCTCGACGTCCCCTCATGGGAGGCTTAGGCCCGGCCATCATAAAGTGCTGGCTCTACAATAAATGTTTATTCCTCCTTCTGAGCTTCTATAACTAGGTTTGCGTCGTGAAGTCGCCTGAGCTTGCACAAGTTCTACAATTCTACGCTCCAATATCCCATCACCAAGAGCTCGGCGCTTGTCATCACGAATAAGCTAAAAAGCAACCTCGCCTTCAGAACGTATAGTCAGCGTGACAAGCTTTCGTACCCCGAAAGGTGAAAAAATATTTATATTTCTACGCCTTAGTCACGCATCGTAGTATTCGGATTTACAGCGTATACTGGTCTAGAGTAAACAAAACAAAAGTTTTGCATAGTTTTACTGGCTGCGGGGTAGCTGCGTTGAAAATGAACTTATTCGCAGAACCTCGGCCGCGTAAACTTTTGGCGGCGACTGTGCGATTGAACACCTGCATTTTCTTTATTCTGCAAACAATTTCTTTTAATGAATGGCCTTCCAGCCAACGTCATGCAGTGCTTACACCTGGTTAATTATTTTCAGGACAGCAGACTGAGACATGACTTATTAAGTAGAAGAACTGAACTATTATGTAGCACGTCATTATTATCACCAATCAGGTGTAATAAATATGTAAACAAATAAAGGATAATAACATTGCCTATGAAATTTTACTAAAATCTCAGGACTACTTCAAAACTTCGCCTGTTCTTCTTGTGTACGTCCCTATACTTTCTAGCAAACTGAAAGGGAGAAATTCAAGGGTGAAATTGACATCTCTTGTGGCACCATGGCAGAAAAGGGAAGGTGTAGCTTAGTGGGCCCATATGAAAGGATCAGCTGCGATTGTGCTACTCACGCACAAGGAACGACACCTTTGTATTTTTTGTTACAGGCAGTAAAGTGATAAATGGTGTCCGTGGACGCTGGAGTGATCATGACAATACCACCGTACCGATATGGGTGATAAACGATTCTAATAAGGGAACATTTCTGCAAACCTCACGGTCCTTTCTCATGTTTCTTCAATTGTCCAAACGCGTTAAATTTAGCGTAGGAGAAAATTCTTACAGAATTACTGAAGAATTGTACCAGTAATTATATCATGGTGCTGCGATCTGATTCAGCAATAGAGTTAGTTAAGAACAGAACAGCAGAATGCCATAGTAACTTTGGTGATTCTAGCCGAAAAAAAAATGTCTTCTTGCAACGCTTTGTGGGCATAACTCAAAAAGGGTGTGGTTTGTGATTGGAATAGTTCTCTATTTTTACACGACAAACTACATTAACACGCCCCGGTGTCTTTTCGCATTATTTCCAATACTCCTCTGCGTACGTCGTGGTAAAAGGATATGAAGACCTTTAGTATTTCGGGAATTTCGTGAAGGTATATGGGCACGGTTCAAATGATAAGACACGTGCACTGCATATTGAGGATAGAATGTTTATCTTTCGAGGTATTGGTTTGTACTAAGCAAAAAAGCTTGTGAAATAATTCGGGCAGCCTTCATTTGCACCGAAGATCCGGTACGCAAAAAATCTGCGTTGATATAATGCAAATATACTCAGTCAAATAGCTTCTGTATTTCTTTGTAAGAATACTACGTCTGGGGCTGCAGCCAAGTTTTCTACTTCTGCGTCTTTTAATTGCACACGCGGGAAGCTATTTATTTTTGTGGTACGTTTCAGGCTGAACAAAAGTCGCACAAACGCGCCTTTCCATGACATAGCTGAATAGGCAAAAATATTTCTTGAGTAATGTCTTCATAAATGTTTGCCTTAAGAAAGAAATCAACTTTGAAAACACAAAGTTGGGTTTATTGTCTAAAATACATTACACCTCAAGTGCAAAAGAAGTTTGGAAGCACGTTCGCATGTTCACGAAACCAGCCAGCTATTTTTTTAGGAAGACGTTTGTACAGTAGAAAGAAACGAAACAAGAACCGCAACTAAATGACCTGCGTTTCGGAATACGCCATCTGGCGGGAAACCGCCAAACTAATCAGCGACAAAGTGATAAAAAAAAATAGCGGCGCCACTGGCTTCGAACCTGCGAGCTGCCCATCGTGGTATCAGCGATCCTAATCGGTGGTCGCGCAGAACGCTCGGCTATCGGTTTGAGTGTTGCCGGCGGCAAAAACTAGGTTTATATACGTACCACAATAAATTCTGCGACCTTGTTATGAAAACTGCGATTTTGGAACGACTTTTTTGCCATTTCAAGAGTTGCTGCTGAAACTAGCTGAAAGCCGAGTCATTGAAGTTGATAAATCCCCAATAATACGTCGATCGATGCAATAGGCTCATCGCAAATTGCTTTTTACTGGCCAAAAAAGCCTCCAAAATTTGGCCTTTTCCATAGACTCCCATACTTCGAACTTCGCCCGCAATTTGGAACGGGTTTTCTGTCGTAAGTAATGGTACCGCTTGCATGAGATGTCGGGCTAAGCTCCTAGAGCCTATTTCCACGGTAATATTTTGAAATATGGCTTGTATGATTAGTTATTTGGGAAAAACGACGCTCTCCCATAGAAAATGCGCATGTTTTCAGAGGCGGCCGCTAGAGGCGCTGTTCGGCGATGTCCCAGATTCCTGGTATTGCTACGCTCGGTCGGCACCCCTACCCATCTAGCCATCGTAACCACGCCGCCGAGCAAAATCGATACATCGAACGCAAGCGCTTGTGGTTCGACAACAACTTGTCCTTCATCAGTGGGATCCATTCCGAAGAACAGCGACGCATGTATGAATTAATCAAGAGATTCTAAGGCAGGATGAAGAACAAGGGCACATTCCAGTAAACATAAAGTTGATGGCAAAGGGGACGGTTCGGTTTACAAAGCGACAAGCTTCGCTTATCATCCATCTTCACGAATTAGATGTGCCGACGATTTTTTTTTTTGCTTGAATGCATGTTATGGCAATGTCAAAAAAAAAAAAAGTTGAACAAAACTGCATTTTTACTGCAAGTTTCAAAGCACATATATTTCGAAAACTGTGCTACTTGAAACCTTTTTGGCGCGTTTTATGTAATCGGCTGTATTTTAAGGGTATCTGCAGAGCTTTCGGTTAATATTCAAAAAGGTATTTAGCTGAATGTTCTCGTTACAGCGGTATCCCGCCACCTCATGTCTAATGAGCAACACTAAACAGAAGAAATATACATACATTCTTGTTTGTACCGCTTCCCGATGCCGTTGTATTTGCAACTAATTTTCCTTGATTTCTTATTGTTTTATATCAGCCGTCGTAGCGAGTGGCCGATGCCGGAGATCAAGCGGGACGTCATGCTGGTAATGATGGAAGGGGAATACATACATAACGCGCACCTAGAATTGATCGGTATAGCTTGTCTTAACCTCCTGTAAATGTGGAAAACACAGGCTGCAAACAACGCGAAAAGTATGGCGTGGTTCTCATTTGATTCCTTCGCGTCACTTAAGAGTCTACTTCAATAGCATAAGAGCAAATCATTTATACTCTTTTATAAAAGCATTGCTGTATTTTTAAAAACTTCTTCCTAGCTTGTTTAGTACACGCAGAGGCAGCGCGCTAGTTTCCACATCACAGTAAACGATATACGCTTTGAATTCACTAGTTTTTCACTTACTTGTTTTTCACTGACAATTAAACATTTCCCGCAGCACCTATTTCCCGATGGCTGTCGACCTTAATGCGATTATTATGCAAGCAATGCAGCAACACACCGCCTTCCTGGGTATCTGTAACAGTCTGCGACATAATTTGTCTGCGGGATTGGCCCATGTCATTGACACTCGCTCTTCAAGGTTTGGTAATGACCATGACGGCAATGGTGACGACTGCATGACTACGAGCTATAGTGACTGCATGGCATACTTTCTAAGACATACTAAAGCGGTGAAACGGGTGCTTGTTTTAATATTTCTACCACATTGACCATGCTTGATTACTGAGCATATTCGATTATAAGTTGCAAGAATTAGCCGAAAGGATACAGTTCAAAGGTCAATCAGTGGGTGTTAGTTTATTGACTAACCACTAATGTGATTCATAAGCAATAGTAATGTTTACCTGTTTAAAGCTGAAAGTGATTCTTACGTTGTTCCTGATTATTATAATCAAAAAGCGTTATGAACGGAAGATCAGCCTGTTGCTAGGCGTTTAGTTTGCTTTAATGACGACAAGATGCACAAAGAAAACACAAAAAATACACGCTGAAATAAATTAAGAAGATATCAAATATTATTTCAAGGAAAATTGGCCTCAACCCTGAATGTAGCATTCATACGGCAGGCTGAAGAGAATAGCTATTGCAAGTCTTTATAGCGATCGATGGCTTTCTCCCAGCCGGTTTGAGAACTCTAATTAAACCATTACAAAGTACATTCTTGGTGAGCCCGTGTAGAATAAAGAAGCCAGGTACCTGCCTCATTACTTTGCCTCTTTACTCTCCAGAAATGCACTCTAACGTAAAATTACCTGTGACAGCGGAAAGCCGGGAAGTTCAAAGAAGCCCTTAAGTGGCACGTGCGAGCGAGACGTCGCAAATGATCAAAGAGTAAGGTCTAGGTAAATTTGGGCCCCGAAGAATATCTACGTGATGAAGGAGGGAGGAAGGGTGGTTATTTTGTTCAGGAATCGTTTGTAGATACTGCGACATGGCATACTTTACGCGTTCCTTCTCATTCTAGGGGTGTTTTTTTTTTCGACTCATTAGAACTTCTGTGCGCTGTAAAATGTTGGGGTACAACTGAAAACAATAAACTTACTGATCCTGTAACAGGAAAAAGAAACAGCGCTCTAAACTATCAAAATAGCCTTCCTACACGAAGACCAAGAAAACCATTGCGAACATGAAGGGTTAAAGGATGGTTATTTTATTGAGGCGTTCCACAAGCGTGTTGAAAAAATAAAGGAAAAACAGATAACTCTGATTAATTGTGAGACAGTGTCAGATGGACAACCACGATAGTTAAGCAATAAAAGATATCGGTCGCTAGGCTGGGCCTTTTTTGCTGCTACAACTCACTGCCTTTACCATTAAACCAACCACCACACTGAATACAGCTCATTATGGCTAAGAGTTGCTTTGCTCATTCCACGGGTTTCAATCGTAGGGCGTCTGGCTATCCTCAACCACACAATAATCATAAAAACACTTTGCGCGTTCGATGACGGGTTTCGATCCCGGCCCCCTCAGAGGAGGAGCCCTGTGATATAGCAATGCAAGAAGTAAAAGAATTATCGGCGAATTCATCCTTTCGAGACGATTGGCGACTGTAATGCGATTAGCATGCTATCTTGCGATACGTGTTTAATTAGTGATTACACTCGATACAGTCGTGTGATGTAAAATAACGAGACAGAGACGGGATCGTATGAGATCCTCAAGTGCAGAGGTTTTATTTTTGCATATTTCGTTTGCTTTCTACATAGCTTCGTCGTCGTGGCACGGCGGACGGCATCGTGCGATGTTCGCTTGCCACCCTGGAGCATTCCTTTTGCTAATCGAGCTCGCAATGCTGCTTGCGGACCTAGTCTTCTTCCTCTTCGAGCTCCCAAAGCCAGCTGCTTGAAGCAATGGCCAGTTGACCCCAATGACCCGAGTCACCAAGTGACCCAAGTCAGTGATCAATATAGCGAGACAACGTATTTCCACCATCGAAACTAGTTATGCATGCGGCGTGTAGTGTGGCGGGGCGCGTCTTTTGCACACTTCCCTAAGAACACTGGGTGCCATCTAGCGGTGCCGCCGCCAAACCTACACGTGGCCTCCGAAATACGTGGCGCGCCGGCGCGTGTGAACGCTGAGAGCCGGGCTTCTATTTGCGGGAGCCGGGCTACTATTTCGCGCTTCTTTCTGGACACACTTCGTCATCTATAGTGGTGCTGCCAACCTAATATTTATAAGCAGTTCAAAGAACCTTGTACACTTCCTCAATTTGGTGCTAACAGCATACAGTTGGCCTCATCATCATCATCAGCCTATATTTATGTCCACTGCAGGAAGAGGGCTCTCCGTGTGATCTCAATTACCCCTGTCTTGTGCTAGCTGATTGCAACATGCATCTGCAAATTTCCTAACATCATCACCCCACTTCGTCATCCGCATATAAGTCACCAATTTGGAAGACAAAAAAACCATTGGTGCATAACAGCTCGGGCACCATGCATATTTTTGCTGTAGCCGCATACACACCGCATTTGTTTTAACGACGGGAAGAAAGTTAAATTGAGGGACAGGTACTTTTTTCGTGCAACTATTCGACTATCCAAAATACACTCTAACCCAGTCAAATCAAGCATATAATAAGATAAACGCACGGATTGATATGCAGTATCAGTGCCTGAAAGCTCGTTGTTGAGCTCGCAACCCAGTCACCCAAGAGCTCAGCACTGGGGAGGCGCTCAAGGTGCCTAAAGAAACGAATGCAGGCAGCGACTCCCGGCAGTGTGTCCTCTCGCGCTCTCCGCTTGGTGTCGGAGGCCTGCAGTCGCAAGAGGATAAGAAGTGTTGCATTGCTGCCGATGAGAGTGGAGCACGTCTCATCTCGCGCTGTCCTCGTGGCCACTTTCGGGATAGCGCGGAAGACGTTGCTTTGTTCGTGGAGGCATTCAGAGCCGCCATTCGATCGTTCGGAACATCATATAGGGAGCAGCTCAAGAAGCAGTGGTCGAGGTGAAAACAGCCCGCGCTACCCAGTCTTTTTTTTTTTTTTCGCGCTGTGCTTCAGCGAGCACTTGGTGATAGGCGAGTCGCCGGCGTAGTATATGCTCAGAGTGAGAGCTCTCTGCGCGCCATAGCTCGCGGCGGCGCGATAAGACTCCAGCACCTCATTACGGACCTGGCTCGCTGCGCGCGGAGGCGCGCAGTTGTCGCACTGCAGCACCGTGCTACCAAGATATGGGAGCGAGCCAAGGGTGTGTGCGCTCGCTATGTCGTGAGAATTACCTCGCGCTTCCTCTCTGACGACGATGTTTTCTCGGCACACTCTTGACCCAAGCAGTTGCACGATCATGGTTATTATAGCATCCTAGTAGCATAGTCCCAGTACAACCAGCTGCAGAAGCATCCCTAGTGTGTAGTTTCGCAATGAAACGCGTAAATTGCGACACAAGTCATAATTACGACTTATTCAGGGGCAGCAACTAGTCTTCAACCGATGGCATCTGCACCTGTCTTAGGTGTACCGCTGCTGGTGTGGACTAATTTACAGGTTATGTTCAACAGCATAAATGCAGTAGACAACAAAGCCAAGCAAATTGCATGGTAAATTACTTGTCCTTTTTAAAATTAAGATATAGAAATGATTAGGCAAGAAAAATGGAGGAAACAACAACCTTCCCCTCCGGCAGTTCTTCATCCGCTTTATTTGGTATATGGTGTTGGCGTATTTGTAGAAAATTGAAACATGGCAGTGCTAATCAGAAACCGTTCATGTTTTATTGATACCTTGCTTCTTAATACACCAGTTGATGAAACATTCTGATGACAAACATTGGCCATCTAGAGACAGCGAGAGTCATTGGCGTTGCCGAACAACGTTGTAGTGGATTTTGGTCCTAGGTAATGAGTGTACTGTCACAGCGCAGCGTGACGGTACTTGTACGGTAAGAGCAGCCGAAGGTTCTTGAAAGAACCTTTATTATCATCACACAAGGTGATAGCAACTATGTTACAGACGTGTCTAACATTGGACAAATATCACTACGCGACCATACGAGAGTTCCGGAGTTTTAGTGATTTACATTCACCTTAAAAATCCTAAGGCATTACACAGGGCCGGTCTCAATCTTATGTGCGGCTAACACTAACCAAAGATTTAAACAGTAAAAATATAATACAAACATAAACGCGCGTTTTCAATGAAAAACAGGCGCATAATATGTAAATGAACGAACAAATATTTATCACAAACTTAAAACAGAGAGAAAGAATAGTATCAATAATTAAAATATACAGAATAGCGTGGCTTTGTCAAAACAGTAAGTAGGCTGTGAGGTGTGTTTGAAGCAGCAAAATAAAATGATGTTAAGGTATACGAGAGCAATGGCAGCGACATTTCACTCAGTGAACTCAAGTGCTTAAGAAACGAAGGAGGTTAGTGCGAGTGAAGCCGACGTTTCAGTTTGGAGGTAGCTTATTGTCTTTTGCGGAAATTTTTTACCTTCCTGTCCTTGATTTTTCTCTCTCGTACCTTACATACAGAGATACAGAGACAGGTGAAACAGATGTGGAAAACAGGGCGGTTAACCTGGACGGGAAATTCGGTTACCTGCCCTACCTAATGAAACAGAGGGGGAGGCAGCGAGATCAGATGAAAGCCAACAAAGAGGCAGAGAACATAAACGCACAATTGCAGCTTGTCACGTTTGCTGCACGTTATCACAGCACAGGACCATGTGTATTACAATGAAAATCACGATAAAGCCGTTTCCACAGGCCGGTTCTGTCATTAAAAACTGTATCAGTGCATTCATCTCCGTTTGCACCCTTTGCTCGGAGCTCACCATTCCTAAATGCCTTGCTCTAATAACATTGTGTCGTCAAAACGAGGTAGCACAGTCGCTGTTTGTGTTCACTATATCGAGGACTGTCTCTTTTCTTCCTACTGCACCATTTGTCCACTGTAGCTAGCTAAGGACCGTCAGACAAAATATGTTCAGAGGTCTCTTCACGATCACATTCATTACAAGTAGCGCTGACAGCCATTCGAAAGCGAAAAGCCTATGACATCGTGAAGGCCACCTTTAGCCATAGCCTACAAACTAAGCTGGTCTCTCGCGTCGGCAGAGGGCTAAGTCCTCGAGGCGCAGGCGGTTGTATGCTAATTCCCTACGCTAGCCTCACGCTCAAAGAACAACGCGAATAACAAAGACCATAAAAGCTGACCACAGTGCCACAGTTTATCTATTCTGTCTTTGTCCTTGGGAAGTGGAGCCGTTTTCCACCACACAACAAACATAATGTCACCGAAAAATGTACGCTGATAGGCATGTAATTGCAACAACGTACTTCGTTAGAGGTGTTAAGTTCAGCGAACGTCGGCGCCTAAGTTTTTGTCCAAATCTGAGGGATAAAGTTTGATGCGGGCAGCGTCCCTAACGAGCGCCTGCTGTCTGCTACGGAATACACCTTCTGCTTATTCCTCGAGTACGGCACAGTTCATGGTTAATACAAGCTGCATATTGAGCAAGAAAGCAGCAGACAAAACGGTCAAAACGGGGGCAAGGGGCAGTGAAAGCTCCACATCAATTTTAACTCGAGTAGGGTGGCACTTGACACTGGCCGGTGAAATTGTAACTGCAATTATAAATACTTAGATACTGGATATAATGCTATCAATACGAAAAAACCTTGGTCTTCGTGAGTGCCCTAGTTATCTTTCGAATGGTGGAGCAGAAAGAAATACTGATATCAGTGCGCATCAAAAGGATCAGAAGACAAGACAGAAGTGATCACTGTAAGCCGCTGAAACAAAGGGTCAAAAGGAGGGACATCGTGAAAACCATGGCGAAATTCTAATGTGGTCAATTGACAGATTTTTTTTGTCCGCACCGTCAGCTTAGATCAGTGCAAAAGAATATGAGCTTACTAAGTAGCATGTTTCAGCGAAATTGATCATATTTAAGAAAAATACTAGGTGAAAGGTAAGAATTTTTGAGGAAGCCTGGTGCCATACCATCGGCAGCGGAATCGAAATCAGAAACGGGGAGGATGAACAATTTGTTTTTGAAATTAGCCACGCAAAAACAAAAATAATAATAAGTAGTCAACATGGAGGAGATGATTAAAAAGAACGAGTCGGAGATAAAAATAAACAGGTAATCAGGATCCGATCAGTATTTTCTAATGCATAAATATATATTACTGTTTAGCTACCGTTAAAGCTCAATAAGATCAAGGCGCCAAATAAGGTTCCTTTCTAACGTACGAAGAACGGAGCTGTGCTTTTGGTATTTTCCGAGTCAAGTGTCAGTTGAGTAGTTCGTTTAGCATATCACGATGACATCAGTAATGCGTTGGATGGTTGAATTTCATAAAAAAATGAAAAAAAAAACTTTTATTCTCATCACTTTGCGATGGCGCTATGCGGTGAATGCCAAAAGATGCACCGACGTACGGTGGCTTGTTTCCGCAAAGCTCTCAGGAAGGTAACTGAATCCTTGAAAGTTTTATCCTCAGCAGAAGAAGCAGAAGAAGAAACACGACTCCAGGGCCATCACATAATTTTTGCCAATATCTTTAACTTTCTATTGGTACATCCCTCAAAGGAACATTGAGGCGATTTTGTTCCTTTCAAATTGAACTGAGCAGAGCGGGGAGAATTCGTTTCTTTTTTTTTTCTTTTGTTTTAACTCTTGGTAAACAGATGTTTCCTGTCGAGATGGCTTTGCCGATAGCGCTCCCTCCGTGCGGGCAAACGACCTTCCTTCCCTATGCTTGCGGTATAAAACCGATAAATCGATTTTATTGTAAGCTGCTGAAACAAAGGATGAAAAGGAGGGACATCGTGAAAACCATGGCGAAGGTACAATGTGGTCAATTGACCGATTTTTTTTTGTCCGCCCCGTCAGCTTAGATCGGTGCAAAAGAATATGAGCTTACTAAGTAGAATGTTTCACCGAAATTGATCATATTTAAGAAAAATACTAGGTGAAAGGCGAAGAACGTTTTGAGGAAATTTAAATACTTTTTGATGCCAGGAATTTGTGATGTATACATTATTACCTCGAGGATGTTGATCGATAACGACCGGGGTTATCGCTTAAGTGCGGCAGCGAACATGAAGGAATTGTTGGATCAGTGTGGCACTAAAGCAAGGTGCGAGGCAAGACGATTTCTGCAGCGATATTTGACGTGAAAGTAGCTTTAAAGAATTGCACCCAAGAACTTATTTGGTAAAATGACTGTTGCTATGAATGCACCATTGAAACACGCCCTTTGGCTTCTGCCCTTAGCTCCTTTGCGATTCGTGTAAAGAAGAGGAGCAATACAATATTCCTTCTGAACTCTAGCTCAGGAGGCAACAGTTTTGTTTATGCTTCCTTTCTGTTCTGCAATCCGCACATTATACTTTGTGAATCGCGAAAGCACTCATTAAACAGGGAGATGGACAATGATTTGGAACTAGTTTTTATGCGTCGGAAGAAAGCAGTATTTTATGTGAACCAAAAAAACGACACTGCTGAGCGAAGAGGGAGGCTGGGAAGTTGACCCAGACGTACTGACATAAGACCAAACAGGAGAAATGAATGGGAAAGAATATAATACAGTGGTGGGGAAAAAAGGTATGACGAGAGGAAATATGGGTGAGCGGCAGCACAAAGAAAACAATCGTTTGCTGGAAGATGAGACAGAAGAACCAATATCAGGAGGGAGAACGCGCTAGTTGTGCACGTTAAAGTCGTGTTTTCCTTCGCTTCTTGTAATCTCTTACCGTATTTCACGCTGACCGGAGATCCTGCCCCTACCGGCTTGCCTCTTCACAAGCTTCGAATTTACTTGAAAAAATTCCTACAGGAACTGCGGCACTAAAGGCCCAACCGCATGCACGCGATATTCAAGCGACAGCGACAAGCGACGCGACAGGCCCACGCTGTGGCGCTGTCGTGTCGCGGCGTGGAGCAACCACATGAACGCGACGTCGCGAAAAAGAGTAGCGACGGATTTACATTGTTGTGCGAATAAATGTTATCGTGCGCGCGTAAAGAAATCTCAATTTTATCAAAAGGTCAATGTTTTATCTAGACCTAGCTAAAGTATGCTATCATCCCCAATGAAAATACGTCCCATGCATCCCCAGTGGAACTCCGTCCCATGCCGCCAGCGTAAGGTGCCGTGGCGCCATCTGTTGAGTAAAACTTAAAACACTTTCTCGGCTCTCGGTGGCGTCTCAGGCCTAACAGCGTCAAAACAAAACAACCGATCTCAATAATAACGACAAGAGAGCGCCGATACTTAGTCTTCAGCTAGCGATGAGGTGAAGCGATGACTGATTGTACTATTTATTTTTTGCTGTCACAGCAGAGAGCAAGTTGCAAGAGCGAATTCAGATCGAAGCGGGCAGACTGATTGCTGCCATGTTGTTGTGCAATCGCTGTCCCCAGCGGATGTCGTCGCGCTGACTTCCGGGCGACAAGCGATATTTTCTGGCTGGCCAGAAACCGGCGACACGACCAGCGACTGCGACGGATAGCTGCACGACGGCGACGGCAAAACCTGTCGCTCGTCGCCGTCGCTTGTCGCTGTCGCTCGAAAATCGCGTGCATGCGGTTGGGCCTTAATGACCATTACAGCTGCGAGTGCGGTGACTCAGCCCGCGAAATAATGACCGTGGGCTCGTGTACATGCCTATAATTCCCCATTCTGGTTGCACATTACTGTTTGTGACCTTGCAGATTCATCATCTTGTACTGAACATTTCCTTATGAACACAAAAATTTGCATGGAATATGCATGAGCGGAGACTTTTATATGGTCTTCCGCGTTTCGAAATACGCTATTGCTTCGAAGTCGGGACGAATAAAGGCAGATAAAGCGACAAGAACGTCTCGAGTAAAAAGGAGAAAGATAAGACAAATCCAGGTACTAACCACAATTCCATGGCAGCAGAACAGCTTGCAGCGCCGGAGTTCATTCTAGTGGTTTTTGTAGAAAACTTTATGCTCACAAGATCTAAACATTCGGTGGCGTCTCTGCTTGTTTGCATTGCAAGGTTCTGCAAGCGTAGACGGCGATTACTCCATTGGCTTAAAGAAACAATACACTTTTTTTATAATGACATCACAACGCAAGATCGTCAACTCTATTTCTGCTCTAATGCTCATGTTGACAAAGAAATAAGTAAATTTCCTTAAGCCTACAACTTCTCACGAAGTAGATACCACAAATGGCTGCGTGGTAAATTTACCTAAATTCTGCACTCACCTGCAAACATCATCAGTGTCCATTATATCGTCTTCCTTTCTGAATGTTCTTTAATGTTCTTTCTTTATTGTTCTCATTATTGCAGTGGTGGAGCGACATTAAACGCCAATATGTGGTAATTAGATATATAGCACTAATTATAGTACTTCTCTCACTATATGCTGTTCCACTCCACCTTTTAAAAAAAATATGAGTTTGATATGGTGCGCCAGATTTTATAATATACTCCAAATTGACTCCATGCATCAGATAAGATACACATGCATTGTCTTTTAAAAGCGACCGCATTTATAGCGTTTATTCGCCCGTTCGCTCACTCGCTCGCTCCCTAGATTGATCGCGCTGTCGTTAGTTCACGATTCCATTCAACCAATCACTGTGGTATAACGGCGACCAGCTGCGGTTTTGCTCTAGCAATATCTCGCTACCTGACGGGGAGCTCCATGCTCGTATACTGTGCGCTGCAATTCAGAGGATAAATAGCGCTGTGGGAGTGTAGGCTAAGAGTCGGTCACGCGCGTTCTTCCTACATTCCTAGTTCCGATAATTATTGTACTTGGTATCCTTGTCCTTAGTGGCAAGTCTGTTTGGCCGGAGTGGCAAAGGAGGTGGGGATGAATCACGTGGCATGTGCCTAGTAGAAGCCGTGAACGACTGTGACGACAGTGGACTGGATCTAGAACGTTTGATTGACGTAAAAGAGAGGTTGAATTACCTCCCAATTTCCTCGTCCGGTACTTCGAGCAGAATTCCTTTGGGACTACGTGCTTCTGTCAGCAGTCTATTTGGGCGTGGCATGGCAAAGCGAATGCAAATATAGGGAGCGAGTGAGCACCACTCTCATTTCATGCTGCTTCCTCAATGCTCTGAAATTTGCCTCGTTACCTGGTGTGAGTGTGATGTAGTGCTCTTTGGCATGCTGAAAGCGGAGTCCCTGTGCATTGCTGCGCACTGCTCAAGCGATGCCAATCTAAGCCAATGGCAAGGCCTGGCCACCCGTGACAAGTTCGTTCAACTGAGAATGTAAATGTGCGGCCTAGTCGTTTCAAGACATGAGCTCCCATTAGTATACTCGTAGAGGAGAGTGAAAAATCTCAAGGTTGTGCGTTCTATGAGTAAGTTCTTGTGTGTGTCTTAGTAGTATTGAGACGGCATTGAACGCTCGAAGTGTGCCTTGGTGTCCCTATTTCCCGCAAATAAATTTACTCAAGTAACGTGTTATGACGTGTTAGTGCGTTTCTGTGCGTCGATGTATGTTTCAGTCGTATCAAACAGCGAGCTGGCACGAATGGAAAGCGCGTACTGCCTGAGCCTTCGATAGTCGAAGATAGTGACAATCGCAAGCAGCCTGTGTTTTACCTAGGTCTAGGGCGAACCTGCCGTTACCTAGTTTACAGGCTCCTGTGCACCTGTGCTATATGCCTTGTTCCCTAGATATCTACAAGCAATCTTAACAACACTACCGAGATAACACAAGTACGTTGTTGCTAACGTGACATCAAGGGTAGCGCTAGAATACGACACCATATACATCCCAAAAAGGGGCAGACTTGTTAAAAACGACGACCCATTCGACCTGAAGTGGGCAGGCCAGGTTTGACCATGTTCGGTTACGACGTAGTTTTCGTGGAACAAAAATCAGCGGGAGTCGCCGAATAAACCTGCTTTTGTGGTAAAATGCTAAAGTATAAACGCAGTTCTGTGCGGTGCCTCCATGCGTCAAATCACAGAGGAGCGAACTACAAAGTACACGCAGCTAATGTATGGATTGATTCATTGATTCGCACTGTTGAATTTTCCAAAGCAAAACTCGGGTTTTGAGAGACGCCATAGTGTTCTATGTCGGAAACATTTTAAATAACTGAAGTGCTTTAACCTGCTCCTAAATCTAAGTTATACAACGTTTTTTTGCATTTTGCCTCTTTTGAAATGCGCCAGCCGCGGCTAGAACACTGCAGGGGCCGATTTTTGCGGCCCGGGCCCGGCCCAGGCCCTGTTTTTACATTGGGCGGCCCGCCCGAGCCCGATCAAAACTTTTATGGCGAGACCCGGGCCCGGCCCGGGCCCGGAAATAATCTACGTTACCCGCCCGGCCCGGCCCGCCACCTCTTTACCTTAAGCCCGAGTCCGGCCCGAGCCCGACTCGAACCCGGCCCGAACCCGGCCCGAGACCAAAAAATACATGTTTTTCAGAGTTGAGAAGCCCGAGATTAACTCGCAGAAAGCCCGAGCCCGACCCGGGCCCACGTCAAAAAACCTGAGCCCGGCCCGGGTCAAAAAGCACACGCCGTGCCCGAGCCCGGCCCGAGCCCGTGAAAAAACTCCTCTACCCGGCCCGGCCCGGGCTTTCGGGTAAGCCCGAGCCCGCGCAGTGCTCTAGCCGCGGCCTGCACTCGAACCCACGACCTCGTGAACAGCAGTAGAACGCCACAGTCACTGCACCACTATGGCGAGCGCTAAAGTTGTTTAAATAATGAACACGTTGGCATTACCGACATACATTGCCTCGGCTGCTACTGACCATTCCTATATACCGGCCCTTAGCAGGAACGTATACATTAGAATGTATACGTAAGATCAGAGAGCAAACGGGGATAGCCGATATTTTAGCTGACATCAAGAGAAAAAAAAATGGAGCTGCATGGGCAGGCCATGTAATGCGTAGGATGGATAACCGGTGGACCATTAGAGTTACAGAATGGATATCAAGAGAAGGGCACTTAGGGAAGCGCAGTCGAGGACGGCAGAAAACTAGGTGGTGTAATTTAGTTACGAAATTTGTAGGTGCAAGTTGGAATCAGCTAGCGCAAGACAGGGGTAATTGGAGATCACAGGGAGAGGCGTTCGTCCTGTAGTGGACATAAATATACGCCGATGATGAAGAAGATGATTATCATAATAAATTAGCCACGCCAGTTTGCAATTTTTAACTCTGATCTCGCACTTAGGTTTTACTTTTTGTTCTGTTCAAGATTAGGGCTTCAACTCTAGCAGCCACAAGCTCCAAGAAAAATTTTGCAACGTCAGAATTTCGTGCCCCTCAGTATCTGAGAAGTTCAGGGGCTGCTTTTAGAAGCCCGCAGAATGCGAGAACAACTGGAGAGGTTTTATAGCGTACCATGTGGCGTGTTCTGAATAAGAAGTGTGTCTCTAAGAGCTGTTCGATTGCATTAGCTGTTGGTTGATTTCCATTCTTCCAGATTTTGGTAGGCCGTGCATGGGTTCTTATTGGTAGCAATGCGCTTAAGTCTGAAGGGTACATATTCACGCTTCATTTGCACGCTTCCTGTTAGAGCATATAATCTGCAAATGAATACACACCTGCTGGTCGCGTATCCACATTTTGCGTGTAAGTACCCATGAAATATCATTTATGCATAGAAGGCCACGAATACACGTGAAATTTCCACGCGACTGGCCACTCGAGGCACTTTGCGTGGTATTCGCGGGCATCTTTCACGCTCGGAAAGACGCATATATTTGCACGTATTGAGAAACCGAAAGCGGTATGTGGAGTTTCTCATGTAGCTATGCAATTTTCTCATTGACACTTTTCATCTAATTGTAATATTTGCGAAGTTGATTCAATATTCAAGACTAATATTCTAATTAGGCGGAATGTAAAAAAATAATCTGGCTATCTCCAAGCGACGGAATGCAACATTACCTTGGTTTTGTTCAGCTACGTGGCAGTTGTATATTTTGGCTCCAGTTAAGTCAGCCCTTTACACCAAGCTTGATACGATCTGCCAATTACAAAATAATACGTGTTCTCGTTGAGACTGAAGGTATCAACTGACGGCCACCATTAGAAACACGCGATAAATGAAGCGTGAGTGGAAGCTTAACAAACTGAAGCTCATTCGTAATACCTTTTGCAGCATGGAAACGGTTGAGACAAAAGAAGGATTATTACATGCCACGAGTTGCGGAACTCTTGTCCTCGTTTTAAGCGCTGGTGCCGCTATTATGAAGCACTGCATATATTACAGCTGACTGTGTTCTTTTTTCTTTTTTTCCTTTCTTTATTCTTTCTTTCTTTATTGATTGATTTAATCAGGGCCCTATTAGGCCGACGCGCGACCAATTCAGCCATAATTGAACGGGTAGCTACATATTTTACTTCGGCTGGATGGGTACACCACCTTTCCTTCTGTTATAATAATTACGACATGTCTGTTTCACATAAGCAAAGGCTGGAAGGCTTGTGGGTGCGCTAGCAGAGCGTTTGCATCAGGTCCAGCCTGGAGCAGTAGACCGCGATCAACGCTCTACATACGCAGTTTGCGTTTCCATGCGGCTTCTTGGCTCTCAAGAAAGAAGCTCGGAGACGCTTGGCTCACTGCGTACCGGGATGTACCACAACGCGCTACAATGTCATATGAGAGGTTACGGATCTTGAAAGTTACAAAAGCATGCCGATTGCCTGCACACATCGTTTCACGTATGCAAAACGTCGAATATGATCGGCACTTGATTAGTTCAAGCGGAAAGCTGACCCCGAAAACGCCAAGTGTTCAGGCGGATACTGTGCAGACTTTATGTACCAGTGATTACAAGACCGATACCCATTCTGCGCGCTCAAGTAAGCAAGTGAAACTTGAGACGAGAAAGGCGTATGCATATTTATCCTAGCCATACAAAAGCCTTGCAACTCGGGCAACTAATACATCAATTTCCGCAGACATACTTGTTTTGTTTTTCGCGGGCTCGGTAAATTCAAGCAACACTAAATCGGAACCCTTTGCTGCGTACTAACTCCGCCTTCAAATGCGCTCAACGGCAGAACACTGTGATCTTCGCAGGTGGTCTTTCAGTGTTGCGCGTATATAAGTGCGAAGGCCGTGCAGACTAAGCCACTATACGGTAACAGCAAACGCACCCCCTTCCGAGGCTAAATTTCCCTTTATTTCAGCTTCCCTGAAGCTTTCGTTACACTGTACACAGGTGATGACTCCGAGAAAAAAAAATTGACCCGAAAGCTCGCTTTATTGCGGACGAGAGTGGCCTCGTCGAACCATCAGCAGCCTCGATGAGCACGCAATCAGAGAGGCGAGCATTAAACGAGCGGGGTCACACGGCGCAGCAGTGGAGCGAGTAATAGAGGCGTGGTGGCTGTAATGTGGTTACCGTTGCTCGCTCGTGGTGGGAAGCGCGGCCAATTAGACAGGAATCGCGGAGTACCCGTACGGCGACACCAATAAGGCGAGGGGGGGGGGGGGGGGGGAGCGCTGGCGTGTCGTCGGAGCCCCCACTTCTTGCGGGACAAATTTAATTTGAATTCTCTCGGCTTCATTAAAAGCAGCAGCCTGCAGGCGCAGTATGAAGCAGCTACTCCATTCGAGGGGCAAATTTCATCCTTCCGCTTCCGTGGCTTCTTTTGCTCCTCCTGAGGATGCAGGTAAGTGGTACGTGCGAGGCTGTCGTTAGGTCGAGCATTAAACAGGAGTGGGTCTTTTGAAAACTAAGTTTAATTAGCGACAACAGAAGAATAATTTTTACTGCAGGAACAGAAGTGCCCGCGGCAGTTTTGGACTCCAGCACGAGAGATGGATGGGGTTGCAAGCTCTCAAAAACAGGGAGCGAAAAAAAAATGAGACACAGTGGTCATTACATGTTCTCGTAGTGACCCTGGCCACACCCTGAATCGACACACTCGGCCTCCTTAATAGAGAACTACGTGCAGTTATTCTATGCTTATGCCGAGGTTTATATATGTTTCGTTTCAAGAATACTCCGAAGCATATCTTTTTGGCAGTATTCTACTCTCTAACTGGCTTTTCACGTAGATGTAGTTTAATATATAACGTCGCAATATGTAGGGGAGGCGTCAGTATACCAGTGTTATATTGCGGGGACAGATACATTACGTGGTAAGTACGAAGCAAATGTGGCACTTTAACATCTCGAAATCCTACATCTTTTTTTGAGCTAGTTCCAGGAGTGTCTTCCTCAAAAGGCAGCCCGCTCATTCCAAGTGATTCTACAAGCTTCACGGAGAGGTGTTTAGGAGAGCCTCTAACGCGATTTCTAAAAGAGCCATACAAGAGTGACGCCTTTCGTGTACTTCCACATAAAACATCATCCCTGGCTGGCTTATGGTAAGATATCTAATGGTTCCGAGAAAACCAAGGTATGTACAAAGAAAAACCTGACAAAGGTCAATTTAGAAAATGTCTTCTCACAAGCAAGTCAGAACATTACGTACAATGTGCATCAACGAACACTTTCAAAATTTTATTTTTATATTGCATGTGGCAGATAGGATAATTCTAGTCCATGAGCTGGTCTACTCAAAGAGGTGGACGTCACTTTAAAAATTAAATGCATAATTGCCTAATTAAAAAAATCTAATAATTACGTTTCTAACTAATTACCTTATGGCACATTTCGCAATTTGCAAACTCTTGCGGGTGCGACTGCAAGGCATATGCGCTTCTAAAGAATTTTGTGGACGACACGATCACCGAGATATGCGCCGTCAAACGTCCTGTAAAAATGTATTGTCTTCACTGTCGGTAAAAATGCACTGATCGGCATCGACGGCCGATCACACCAGAACGCAACATTCATTTTACATAAAATGGTAAATCGTACATATAGCAGCGTCGCTTATGGCGGCTAATAATTCGTAGGGTCCAGAGTATAGGCTAAATAATACTCCAATGGTCGGATACGAAGAATGCATCAACCATCGCAGCTATGTACTGCATTACCTGTGCAAACGAGTCTGGAAGGAAGCGTTCAGACATTGGAGAAGAAACGCGATTCTCGGTGATGGTTTGCACAGGGCTGGGCCCCTCATTAAAGATTGATGGGGGCGCAAGACTGCTTCAAAGCACCGGTCTCCTTCCGTGCCAGATCGAACCTCAAATGGTGCGAGATACGGAGACCGGGCAAAAAGGGAGCCGCCGTTCGAGCGCGAAGCACGCATTCGGCGCCGTTTACTTCGTCGGCCTACGCAAATGCCTGGCACTGGCCGCTTTAATTCAATTAGGCGCTCGCAGAAGTGGGCGGTACGGTACGCGCACTGCACCGGAGTGGATCCTGCACAGGCGCAGGCCGATAGTGCCCGCTTCTGCCGAAGTAGGCATTTCTGCACAAGCGAAAGCCCTGGAACGTAATTATTCAGGACCGTTGAGCCCGAGAGGCGCTAAGACCCGGTGGCGGTGCCGTCTTTTTTTTTTCCTACTCTATTAGCTACGTAACGATCCGAAGTAGCCATCGAGAAAAAGTAGCCACGGACAAAGGAAGAGCTGGTGCGAGTGGAGATAGCTGCTCACCATCGAACGCGAG
The DNA here is from genome assembly GCF_013339745.2 of Dermacentor silvarum. Classification (NCBI taxonomy): domain Eukaryota; kingdom Metazoa; phylum Arthropoda; class Arachnida; order Ixodida; family Ixodidae; genus Dermacentor; species Dermacentor silvarum. The sequence continues at coordinate 53,308,277 of NC_051159.1, read as the reverse complement.
GCTAATTCCTTGACGTTGGAGCCGATGCTTTTTGTGATTAATTAATACGCCTCCCCCCTCCCCCCGTCGGTTGATTTCCCGGCATCATTTCTCGCGTTCATCTTGCGAGTGCGAGCTGTATTGTATATTGTAACGTTCTCTGTTACAAGGCATGGCCAATCGATACTTGTTGACTCGCTTGCTACGGCGTTCCGCTGTCCAGCGGAATGTTGCAAGTTGGATTCTCCTGCCACGGCAGACGCATTCTGATGTCGACGAATAGGAGAATGCCATTCTGTTGAGTTTCTTCTGCCTACTAAAGAAGCAATCCGTGGCGGTACATGCACAGCCGTAGCTCTTCTACTTGAAGATTTGTTAAAAAATTGCTCATATTGCAGGAACCTTTCAGCTGACTGAATGGGAAGCAGTGCCCGCAGCATCTCCGCGGTAATAAACATAAATGAAGTCACGATGCCGGCAGTAATATAAAATGACCTCGTTGAGGGATGATGAAATGGAACGCTGCTGAGGCAGGTTCTAACATATTGTATTTCGCTTATAATCTTCCACTGCCCGAAAGGCGTGCAAAATACGGCATTGCAAAGCAGCAATACTTTCCTATGCAGTCGCTGCGATGCGCGCTTCGGTTGTAAAGCAAAGGAGTCTTCGCAGTAGAAGGGCAGGAAGGGGAAGTTTATTGTCCGAAGGACCGTAACAACGCGTTCATACTGGCCGTTCGAATCAGTCCATAAGCGCCAGATCACGAGCGAGCCGATCGCGCTGAGCGCGCTAGTCGCCGTCGTCGTCCTCTTCCTCTAATATTTAACATCGGTAGACGATACAGGCATGAATAATTATGAGGTAAGCAAACACTGGGTTCGAATACTCGACGTAGGTGGGTAAATAGACAGCTAAGCGGGCAGCGGTCCTCTTAATTTTCCTACCAGTTTTGACGAAGCCAGTAAAAAGAAGTCTCAGTTTCGCCCAAAAGGCGAAGCATGGATTGCGATAGCAAATTAATAGAGAGCTATACGAAGCAAGGATAGTAGTTTAACGGGCCGTATAAAGACGTAAACATTCGCCTAATAAATAAAAAGACAAGCACGGATTCACGCGCGCACATGTAAACAAGAACACATCTCGCTCGATGACCGCGGAGAGAGAGAGAGAGAGAAATAAACATTCATTTTCTGAAACGGTAATACGAGTCAGGACCCGGTTCACCCTAGGTGGGAGGATCCCTTATTCCAGGAACCCTCTGGCTTGGGCTGCCTCCTTGGCCCGGGTGACAAGACTGCGTTGGTCGTCCAGGTCGTCAGAGGAAACTTCGCCTCCCACGTTTCAGTGGTGGTATTGAAGTGCACTGAGATGGGGTGCTCTTCTTGCCTCGTGTCGTCTTGTTGAGCTTGTGAGCTGGGGTCTGGGGATGTTTCACGCAGTGGGCAATCCTGGACGATGTGTAGCAGGGTGTCTGGGACGTCACAGTGGGTGCATGTGTACGAGTACTGCGTAGGATAAAGTCTGTGTATGACCGCGGAAACAAGCTGAAAACACCGGAGGGAGAAAAATCACTAGCAGCAGCTAGCAAATTGACTCTCGCGCTGTCTGTCGTCTCGATTCAACGCGGACGTCGAAAGCACAGCGTATACAAGGGCTACCGGCACTAGGCGCATGCAATCTGTCCCCATCACAGATCGCTTTGAAGATGAGGCCCACGCGGGTGCGCACTTCGCCCACATCGCAGGTCGCTTTGAAGATACGGCGCCCGTGCGGCCGTTCTGTGAGCAGCAGCCGACGGAGCAGAATGCATCCCCCCTCCCTCTCCGTCTCCTTGCCCCCGTGCCTCGCACGTGAAAGAAGACCGATCGCTTCCAGCCTGCCTCTCGTGCGCTACATTGAGCCGCGATTGCTGGCTCACCCTCGTACACTTTCACTCACACACACGGCGTAGGGTGCGCGGCGACGATTTTATCACCGCTGGACTTCGTACGGAAACTCCCGGTGACGGCGGCGACGGTGACGGCGACGGCGACGGCAGAAATGAGCTCGGAGTGCCCGTACAATTGCTATCGCAATAAAGAGGCAGCTTTGCGAAGACTGCAACGAAATCAACAACGATGTTGGCTACTTTGCTGTCCATAAAAGGTGACGGCAGAGCTGAGTGCATGGAAACTCGACTAGAAGCTTGTCGGCGCATAAGAAAAGGCCGGGGGTGAAATTTTATTTATAGAAAGGCAGAGAGGTCGGTATGGGCTTAAGCGCTCCAACCTGCTACTTTGCGCTGGAAAAGGAGAACGAAAAATGATGGAAGTAAGAGATGGCAAGGATAGGTATGCGATGAATGCTAGGTCAACGTGGCAGCATACATAAATCAGTCTTTAGTCCGGTCCTGGGTCTTGAAAGAATTGCGTTATTGCTCGTACAGTAAATATAGTACATCTCGCGCAAGCCGAAATACCCATAATAAAGTTCTCTGGGAATGGTGTTGCCTTGATCGTTGCCAGAGAAGAGGCTAATCTTTGTCGCTCTTTCTTGTATACTGAGCAGAAGCTGAATACAGCGCTATTGTTTGGTGTACGGGGTAGTTGTATTTTCAGCTGCTATCACAGCCGATAAGGTGCGCTTAACACCGTGTAAATGGAACGCCACGTCGTATTCTGTGCACAAAACTTTTATAGCCGCGTTTGAGCTTAGGTGGCGTGCGATAGTACATGTCGGTGTCGAACTTTTGCAGAGGCCGGTGTTTTTGGTCTGGTTCAGCCCTGTGAGTGGGTGGAATAGCTCCGTATCTCGTGACCAAGCTGGTAGTTTACATCAGGTCTTGAAAAGGCAAAGGGTACTAAGGTGTCATCAAGCAAGGGAACTCTGGCCTCGGTGTCCGCCTTCCAGACCACAGTGTCGAAGTAGCCACTGGAATTTAATGTCGTGGCTCTTTCCTTGTGCAATGTCAATAAGTGCTGACATTTCGAAGGCAAAAATTTAATTAGCGTCCCTAATGCGCATGCAATGATTTGCAACGCAGTCTTATAGTCGCAATGTCCTTTGCACGTACGGAGTTGTTGGGCGCAAGCGAATCTCGCTGCCTCCCACATGTGAACTAGTTCGGCAGCAGCTGACGTAGTCCCAACTTGAACCGTCGCGCATTCTTATACTCCTAAAGTAAGGTTGTACAATGGTTGTATGTCGGAGTAAAAGCGCGCGAGGGACGCGCGCTTTCACGGGGAGCGAACGCACGGCGGAGAGCAAACGCGAGGGAGGGGGCGGGCAGCACCAGCAACGCGCAGAACTGTTGTCAACTACGGAGGCGTTTTGCCCGCGTTCGCACCAAACGCGCGCGGAGTTGGGGGCGTGTTTATGAAGAATGTGTCAACCTTTGCCGTACACCCTATGGCGGTGTACCGTAGCGACCATAAGGCCATGGTCCCTGTGGTCACAAAATAAATGAAAACCACCGGATCATATATATTTCTCGTTCTTCAATACTTCAAATAACCAATGACACCATCACATCTTAATACTTATAATTGGAAATGCATAAATCCCACCATAGTACAGCTTCGCTGGTCTTCCATTTCCACCCCAGTGGAAGGGCTGACAGTTTTTTTTTTATCAGTTACATGATGAAGAAGTTTAAAATACAGCGATAATACGTGCTTTTCTTAGCTTTCTTTCTTGATGCTAGGTGGCGTCAAGACGCAGAAACGTCTTCCAGATGCGGCACAATGCTTGGGCTCGAAGCTGTCTTATGAGCCCTGTAAGTACGCTGTCCTCAATGCTGGCCATGCTTAGATCACCCAAGACCGAACAAGTTGCTGGCATGAATTAAAGACGATGTGGCAAAGAAACTTGAAAGAGCGATGCCTTCGCTCTTCGGAGGTGCAGAAAGCAGAACGGCCACCCGCCATGGCAGCTTAGTTAGCTAAGGCATTGCGCTGCTGAGCACGAGATCGCGGGATCGAATCCCGGCGGCGGCAGCGGCCGCATTTCGATGGAGGCGAAATGCAAAAACGCCCGTGTGCTTCCGTTGTAGTGCACGTTAAGGAACCCCAGGTGATCAAAATTAATCCGGAGCCGTCCACTACGGTGTGCCTCATAATAAAAACTGGTTTTGGCTAGTAACACCCGAGAAAGAAGAAAGCATAACGGCCGCATCATGACACTGTTGCGGGTGAAATATTTGGGTAGTATCAAACAGTGGGTCTTGTTTGCCTGTCTAGCTGACCGGGAAGGCCGGAAAGGTCTGTATTGCAGACCATGTATGGGTGACTCAAGTTACTAGTGTAATCGTAATTGGCGCGTTTGGGGCGTAGTAGCCGTCACGGGTACTGCGGGACAAAACCAGCCCAATTCTACGATGTGGTTCGTCATATAATTTCGGAAAATTACAGCCACTCCGACTGGCTGGCTACAACTCCGGAGGGCTGTTCGCTCTGACCTTTTAATGTTTATAAAACTGAGGTTATTTGAAACATTGGGTAACGCGCATTATCGGTCTCGATGATTCGCAGTTTTGAGGAGCCTCATATTTACATTTCTTGCCAACACACAGAAATTATTGGATCCCCTCACGAAGAGCGCCTGCTGACTTAACGCTGAAGATAAACCCGCCAACTATGACAAACGCCGATGCTGCCGAAATCAAGCCGGTGGGGTTGAAGTGGTGTGGTAGCAAGTTTCATTTTTTCTGCTGTACGTCTTTTCCAGCTGACGTTTATCGTGCCGTGAACAACAATACGCATTATCCGACACCGAGATGAATTTCCTTGGCATTTGCCTTTATGAATAAGTTGTTGTGGTTCCCTTTCTAATTCAAAAGTGTGTAATGATTGCGGCGCAGCTTCAGGTTCGAAGTGTTAGTCACATTGAAGTTTGCGAGTTGCCACAGATTTCATTAAATAAACTAAACCTATCTGTTCACTCATTCGTGACAAGCGATTAAGTTACTCGTATTCAGATATGAAAGAACTCGTACGTGAATGTCGCTTCACGGCAAAGCATTCGTGGGTATTGTACAACGTGCGAGTATCAACTGTCCAAAGTCCGTCAGCTTTGTCAAAATGTTTTTTTTTTTTTTGTCTTGGTCACAAATCTTATAAATAGGTTTCAAGGGAAAGTTTCTTAAGATTCAGCATAAGGTATGGTCGCCCTAAATGTAAGAAAGAATTGTATTACAATTTAAAATAAACTATACAATATTCCCAAAAATAAAAGCTACTCCGATCTGGTGTTTGTCTTCAGAAAACGTTTTTTAAATCTTTTTTCATTGAGATAAATTAAGATAAAGACTTGTCATTGTCAAATGGACGTGGCACGTATCACGCATGAGGCGCGCGAACCGACAACTCATCAATCCCCAGTATAACCGTTAAAGCTCGGGGATTCTATCTAAATACGTGGTAACGCAGAAATCGTTTTTCTCAGCTACCACTGCACCAAATTTGATTAGGTCTGTCGTATTTAAAAAAAAGTCAAAACCTAATAACCATTGGAAGCGGATTTTTGATTTAGGCCATCGAGGCCTAAATCAAAGTATTGTCAGCATAAGCATAAGTATTGTCAGAAATTGCAAATAATAAGAGAACTACGCTATCAAATTTACAACTCTGTCACTCGGCAATAAACATCAAAGCCCCTTTCTTAAATAAAGATGGTTGAACGCGAAGCTTACGCCTATGCAAACTTAATGAAAGTCAAAGTCCAAAGCCAATGACCACGCAACAAACCCAAGAAATGCTGAGCAACCCGATGTGATGCATCGGGTCACTCAAAATTTGATTGCTTGTTTAGGATTGTATTTTTTGAACGTTGAAGTTGAATGAAGACACATTTAGTTAAGTTGCATAGGCTTTATTTTAGATTATCGAGCAGTTGATTAGACGCACACACTCGCACTTTCACGGACGACTATACACTTGCACAGTATTGCCTTGTGATCGCTGTGTTAGACGGTCAGAGGCTCTGCCGTAGCCGATACACGGGATTGGCCTTACGGACGCGATCGCGCTCGCGCTCGCATTCCTCAACGGCAGCCTCTTCGACTGCGGTGCGCTGTACCACGGCCTGCCCATGGTGACGGCCGGGAATGCATTGCGTGACGCGCGTAATGCAATGCAGATATACACAGTTCGTCTGAGAAGCGTGGCGTCGCATATCCAATTGTTCTTATCGGTGCAACTGCGAATGTAAACTGTAGCGTTCTACGATACATATGTCCTGCCTCGTTGCTCTATTGTGTGCGCAGATGCGCAGCTGTTCTAGTGTGTGCGCAGATACGCAGAAAATTTCATTGTGTGAGTTGGCTTTCCTGCAATGCATTTTCGGCGCTCAAAAATGAATCAGTGAGACATAGAAAGATTCGCTTTAATAGTGATATCACAGTTCTGTAGATGGCATCAGATAGTACATTCAAAGCGAACAAAATGCTCAATCTTACACCCTTAATATTTGAGAGAGGCGGCATCGGAGTTGGGCCTAGAGCACTGCACGGGCCGATTTTTGCGGCCCAGGCCCGGCCCGGACCCGTTTTTACATTGGGCGGCCCGCCCGAGCCCGATCAAAACTTTTATGGCGAGACCCGGGCCCGGCCCGGACCCGGAAATAATCTACGTTACCCGCCCGGCCCGGCCCGCCACCCCTTTACCTTAAGCCCGAGCCCGGCCCGAGCCCGGCTCGAAACCGGCCTGAACCCGGCCCGAGACCGAAGAATACATGTTTTTCAGAGTTGAGAAGCCCGAGAATAACTCGCACAAAGCCTGAGCCCAGCCCGGGCCCGCGTCCAAAAAACCCGAGCCCGGCCCGGGCCCGGGTCAAAAAGCACACGCTGTGCCCGAGCCCGGCCCGAGCCCGTGAAAAAACTGCTCTACCCGGCCCGGCCCGGCCCACGGGCCGGGCCGGGCCCGGGCTTTCGGGTAAGCCCGAGCCCGTGCAGTGCTCTAGTTGGGCCTGAACTATAGCTTCCTCTTAAGGTCCCGGGGGAACAAAATGAGGAATGCTGGAACAAAATTTTATAATTTTTCAGCTTTGTGAAGCCATTTTTTATTATTATAACCTGCTCCCACTCCTGCTAACACGTCTTGACAGCTGGATACGTAGAAAGTGGAGCCGCAGACGTAACAGTATAGTAAACTCTGCCGAATTAAGGCACCCGACGCAACCGCTGAGGCTGCCGGTGCCTTGCGCACGTGCTCTCTTTTACGATAACTTCCCTGCATCTCATTTTACTTTCTGTTCTGGTGATTCGTTGTGTGAATCACAATTCGTTATGTAGGCAGAACGAAGCTGTGAGAGCGAGACATGTTAACCACGTGATATATCTGGTGGGGGGGGGGGGGGGGTGCGATTCAGGCTTCGGGTCATCAACAACGACGGCACACAATTGGCATACTCACATGATTCGCGCCTAAAGACAAATGGTGCTGACTTTAGGAGCCTTTTTTCAGATTAGTAAGTAAGCGGCCAGCAGTTAACGAAGACTCAATAAGCTGTATGCGGCCCAAGCCCTTACAGCATAGTACCTATTGTAAACAGCAAAGCTAACGAGGAAAGTACGATAGACAACACCAGTGTATCCCGGAACCCGCCACAACGTCCAGTGCGACAAGCCGTCCGATGCTGTGAGTGCGACAAGCTGTTCCAACGCTGTCAGAACGCTGTTGCATCTGTGACATTGCGGCAAGATATAGACTCAAGGCCAGATTGATACGGCGAATTATAGAACGCACTTTGGCTCAACTGGAAAAGGCGCGAACTTTCACAGCGTGATGAAATGGGCTAGATTGTGTACGTTCATTGTTACTGCTTTAATAGTGCAGCAAACACGAACGGGGGCATGCGAAATGCCGACACGTCCCTCTTAGTCGATGTGGCGACGAGGGCCAACTTTTAAGTGCGTGTTTTCATTTCTTGGAAAGTGTTCCGTTGGTCTCAGTTAGTGCGTGCCGTACATATCGCGAGAGTAGTGAATGTGCGAAATTTCGCCCATATGTAGCGGACGGTATGTGATTAAGTGCTACGGAGCGCACTCCGTAGCAATGTAATGCGTTCTTCCAAGGACGATCTGACGTGGGCTAGAGCGGGAGCTGTATCTCTATTCATGAAAAAGCGCAAGAAATGAATGCGTAATTTCAAAGCCCAATCAGTAGTGTAGAGAAGGTATGTCAAATCATGACGTCTGTCGCACCTGCAGCTAAATGGGAAATATGCGGCAGGATTATGATGCTGAGTCATTATCTCCTGCGCTTACAAAATGTTACCGCGTCAAAGGCAGGTAATATTTTGAAGCCCCTTAGGTCATTGCGTGCAGTAAAATCAAGAGAACGAGGAGTTGACTTTGTGAGCTCAGGGAACGAACCTCACATTAGCCGAAGAAACGCCAACATCAGCTTCCTTAATCCTTCTTGAGCTATCCCCCTTTGTCTATAAGACCCTAATAACCTTCCGGAAGAAGTCAGAATATAGACATTATTTACAGTTGCGCAGTTATTGTCTTGTAAACATCGCTGCGTTACTCCAGTGCGTATTAGGCAGCCTGCTCCGACCTATGAGATAAATCGAGTTATGACGCTGCACTTCACAACTCTATACTTACTTTGACTGATCCCCATGGAACGCATTCAAAATGGAGTGTAAAATCAACTGATCTCGCAAGCTTATTGAACTCACCGAAACTGCACATAAAATGCGAGCAGGTAGAGAACGGCCCGATCTTGTTCGTTCGTTAGCTGTGCTCGTTTGTTCGTCTCACTAGGTTCAGGCACCGCCATGATAAGGCATAGAATCTAGTAAAGCAAGAGACCGCACAAACACTACACCAGGACAACTGTGCTATGACGATAACTTACCGCAGTCGTTCGTGCCTTTTGCCACCTACAAGGGTGGCGTGATGATGAAGATCGAGGCCTGGGTGATGACAAGTAGTGGGCCCTACGACGACTCAAAATTTAATGTTATCTGTGACAGGGATCGCCCATCATATTCTGAAGCTTGTTAGGCTTGTGAATGGGGCAAATTGGTACCGATCCATCTTTTGACGCATGCCATTTAGAACACGGACTGGCGAAAGAACACAGGACAAGGCGTCTTCCTTCGCCTGCTAGTGTGAGAAAGCGGTGCTGTAAAAGATAGATATTCTCCAGCTTAGGTAGGGGTCACTACCCTGCTGTTTGCAGCCACTTTGTTAAGAGAATGAGTTCCTGCAATGTGGGAATTTTTCGTCAATCGATCATTCATATACAGTACTCATAACGGAAGTGCCTTCCTGAGGTTTCGCGGCACCTAAAGCTCTCCTAGTGAGACACGAATTCGCGGATCACAGAAAGAAATTCAAGGCGTTGCAGATTAGGAGGCCCACATACTGGCGCATACTCGAGGTTAGCTTCCACGAGCTAGCACACTCCGCTAGATGACGAAAACGAAACCCTCGAGCTACCCATGCGCATGCTCTATGGGTGAGTATGATGGACGTTTCCCAAGTGAACCCTTCTGCACTGCACGTGTACAGGTTTTCCGTAAGTGCTCAGATGGGTGAGATACCTTGCAAGCTTTTAAAGATATCCCCGTATGCCATCGCATAAGTGTCTATGAAGATTAGTACTATTGCTATGCTGGAAACCCGTAGGTAAAGCTACCTCGCTCAGGACCGAAACAATGACTTCCTGATGTTTGCAGGGCGTATCCTTGCTGCAACCGCCGGGGTTACTGATTGTGTTTTAAAACCAGGTCTACAAAGGGGAGTTGTCGTTCTTTTTATGGAAGTTTTTTGGCAGTCATAAATACACTCAGGGAAGCAAAAAAACGCGCTAAAGATGTTGCGCACTGTCGCAGCGGCGGCATGATGTGTTGAGTGAAAAATAAAAAAAAAGGTAGTATTCAACGTACCGAAAAACTTTGATGGTATCTCCCATGAGATAATCCGCCTCCAAGAGATAGGCCGAAGGAAATTAAAGGCAGGGAGGTTAACGAGAAGGGAAAATACGGTTTGCTACACTAAGCTACGAAACGGGGGAGGTCAAAAGCTAAGAAATTAGAGAGACAGGGAGCACAGACAGGTGATTCCAGCCATGACAAAATCATAGGTTGCTAGAAGCACGTTCTTGAGAACGAAAGCCAAGGAATAACTAGTGTATGCACCTTTCTTTTGAACAAATAAACTTCTGTTGTGGCGAATAACAGTGCTGTTCAGGTAGAATTGAAGAAGGTGATGAAATCCAGAAAATATAATTACCAGCATAAGAACCAACTCCGCTATCAAGACCAGGTTTCGAAACTTGAAACTCATCACTTGTGCTAAAAGTACTAAGCTCGGTCGCAAAATTACTTTTTCCACTTTTCATTGGGCATTCGAAGCTTGATATACAAACTATCGGGCGTGCTGCTTTAAATAAAGCCCTTCTTCGGTCTTGCCATGATCAAGCAGTACCCAGCTTCAATTTTCAGGTGCAGCGGCTCACGACAGCCGGTCTTCTTGAACACTTCGTAAGCAGCATTGCGGAGACGCTCTTGCACTGCTTACACCAAGGATTGGCCCGATCGTGAACGATATTCACAAGACAAAGCTTGTAGTAATCCCGATTTTCATGGCGTTTCCCGAAAACTGATTGATGTTGCAGAATGCGCCCGAGTCGTGGTGGTTTTCGCTGCCAAGAACAAACTTTGATCACTATCGCGCATTGTGAAGCATTTCACCCCGACAGGCCTGTGACAAGAGCCACTCACAGTGATTAATTCCATGCAAGACAAGTGCGTTATACGAAGTGCCGCTGTCGTGCGCTCGGCCATACATCGCACAAGCAGGACGCTCTGCAAACGACCGTCAACGGGAGCATGCGATGCGTAGTGATACAAAACAGTCTGTAATATGGCTGTCCACTGTGCTAAGTGCGGGTGTGAACCGAAGTCTGAATGTGCCTACGCACAAGGATGTATCTCGTCTTATCTCGAGAAACGAACGCGCAGAACGTTCTATGCTTTTGCTGTGCATTGCAGTGTGGCATCATGTCCCAGCGTTTCGTCTGTGGAGCTAGGGATAGAGAAATCGCTTACCTTTACGGCTCAGGTGAGCATTCTGTTTCGAATTCGTTTATCATTTTGTTTTTCTGGATGTTCTCGATCTTCTCTTTTCTTTCCCGTCATAATCCACCTCGCACAAAACGAACCTTTCAGTTGTTTGTCAGCGCACTGTCATGTCTTCCTGCATTGTCCCTTGGAGCGCTGTTTGCTTACAATGCCCATCTTGGTTAATCCCCCAGAAAGGACGTGTCACTGCATTACAAGGGGTAAGACTTCCTTAAATGTGTTTCTTCTTTGAGCATATACCTCTGTATATTGTTCCCTATACAACCATCATACGTTGCTTTTGTTCTGCTAATGAAGAGAGAAAACAGCTAGAGACAGCGACGCTGTGCTTCGTGTCATCCACTCATTCTGCTACCTCGCTAACTCAAAGAAATATTGTGTCTCTTTGATTGGAACAATGCGTCAGATCTGCGTGTTGTTATCGATGAAGCCAAACGGGTACATGCTTCGAATGTCAAATTTCTTAGTAACATTGGTTTAATGTTGGGGTCATTACGTCCTATCTCTTCATTATACCAGTCACACTACTTGTCTCCTAGTTTCTTTATATCTGTACCGAGAGCAAGGCTAGAACACTCTTCTTATAACTTTTTTTACGCTTCGGGAAAGAATCTATGCATGGTATGCCATGAAAGTGGGATAGAGGTAGCTGCAGTGGCTATAGCTCAAAGTGCTGATGATCGGGCGCTGCCTGTGGAGCTCCGATCACCCCACCGTTACTTTGTATCGGTGGAATCCTGAAATTCTGATAGAGGAAACCAATTTTGCAGCAAGAACAACTCCTTCCTGGCAAAGCCATGGCTGAACTGATGGATTCCTATAAACGATGATCTGTCTCTGTCCACAAATTTCCAACTGTTCTCAAAGATATCTGTGGTTATAGCTTTATCCCTTCCAATGGTAAGTACTACCCGCACACGAACCATTCGGGACATTGGAAATATGAAAACAGAGAAAAAAAAAACGAATAGAAAGCATGCGGAGTTTTCATGGTAGGATCTTTAAAATATCGTAATGAACAAAAGTCAACGAAGACAAGAGGGAAGGCACTCAAGTATTGCATCCACGAGTAATTGCAAATGTGTAGCAGAAGCAGTGAAAAAAAAATATTAAGCAAAATCGCATTTCGAGCGGCACAAAAGCTGTTGTTTCTAATGCCTATTCATTGATTAATTTTTTTCAGGTGCGGCTGAAGTGTAAACGCCAAGTAAACTAATCCACTCGACCAAAAAACACAGCCAAAACTGTTCCGTATACTATTTCACTATAAAGGGTACAGATGCGCAATTGTTCAATATTTATTATTATAAATTCTGTTTAAGAAGAGACGTTAACCCACTCAGCTTTCATCAACGGCGCGAACGGTCGGCAAATGAGCTAGTCTGTGTATATTGCAAGTGGAAAGCGCGGAAAAAAAGGACAGCACTGCTTACGCGAAATTGCAATGGTATATATAAATATTTAAGGCAGTTTAGTTTTCACAAAATACTTTCCATATTCAAATTATACATGTTTCTAAGGTATTTATGGAAGTGTCCTTGAATATGTATATAAATATCGCTCCCTCCACAAACGCGAAAACAGGTACTTCTTTATAGACATTCTTTGGTGCTCACTCGAAGTTTCTAAAATGGCTAGCTGATGCTTACGCTCATTTTGACTCAAGACTCATGATTGCTGCACTTCCTGCTTCGGGCCCAGAAAATGGTTACACATTTTTCACAGGTGCCTCTAAAAGTTTAGGAAGAAGAAATGAGGGGGAAGAATGTGCGATCCACCTTCAGGGCGTGACGCAACGACAAAAAAAAAGAGAGAAGGAATAAATGATACCACATTTTGGAAAGCTGCCAAGTCAATGAAAAAACTAAGCATTATTTTCCTCGCTAAATCTCTCAAAAATTGCTTCTGTCGTTCTGAACGCCACTTGGGGCACACGTTGTTAGCTGTATGAGATTTTGGTGCGTGCTTCCCGGCGCATAATTTATTGCACGAGGTCCAATCATTGGTCACGTGCAGTGGTAAATTTACAATTTTGAACATTTTAGCCATGATTTGCTTGCGCGCAAGCTTTTATTTACCACAATCTGCGGGGCAATCAACTAAGTGCGCAGAATGCGCTGCCCCTCGTTGACTTGGGACAGCTAGACAAAGAGGTCTAGGTCAAGGCGCATTGCAAGAGGATATATAGCATTTTCAGAACACAAAAACTAGCAATGTTATTCAGCCTATCGTGTATTTCTCAAACGAATATATTGAGAATGCACCCTAAGTGCGCAAGTTTATTAACGCGCAGAGCCTAAATGGTGCGAAGAACCAGGGTTTCTGCAACAGCTGAAAAATTAACCGGGTCGCTTGCTGAAGTCGCATGTAACAAAATTATGTTGTTGCATTCTCGCTTCTATCATTGCAACCGTATTACCCACGCGCCCTAGTTTGGTATCGCTGTATAGAGGCAAGAAGTCATTATTGGATATGTCGCGTGCACAGATGTCACCGCTGTCGCGCCACGCATGACGCAATCGGCGCTAAATTTATCCTCTGGTTCGGCGTTCAGAGAGGCACTGCGTGGCAGTATGATTGCCGATGCGACTGAGAGTGGCCACGTTTAAGAGCTCCCTGAACTATAGTAGGTACTCGTACAATCCATAAAACTGCAACCTCCGCTCATCAGGAGTTATAAGGCCTACAGGCCCGCAATCTTTGATGAAATTTCACGCTTCCTCGGTTATGGTGCCCCCGCGCTCGACACATAGGGCCTTTAAATGGCGTGAAAAGTCTCGGGCATCAAAACAGATGGATGCCAACTTTGGTCCACCTCCTTCGCCTGCGGCAGGCCCACTGCGAATGAAGAGCGAGCATGATAGCAATATTAGACTGCAGGACTCCCTCTAGGGGGAGGGAGTCCTGCATACTTTAAGCATGTAAGCTATCTAGTGCGCAAGCAAAACGTGATATCCTTACTTTCATATCGTTTTGTAGAGAAAATAAGCCCTTGCGCGATGACTCCTGTGTCGCGTTCGCAGCTGGCGCCACTGTAGTGCCTGGCATGACGCAATCGAAGCTGCATTTACCCTCGCGCGCGGCGTTCAGACAGCCGTACCTCGGCAGCCGGGTTGCCAGGTTGGGCGACTTCTCGCCAACTTGGCTACTTTTAGAGGCTCCTGGCGACTGGAAATCATGGTTCGCGCTATGGCGATTTTTAGACTACTTTTGACGGTGGTAATTGGTATAGGTACTGTCCAAATCGCACTCCCTGCGACGGTTCCCTCGAAGCAACAACTTAGAAAGCGAGATGTCGAAGGCCACAGATTTTTACTTTGGAAGCGCCGGAAGCAAATCCACGAGCTCAAAACATCACAGCCGCCATGTGGCCAGTGGGCCTCTACCTTAGAGTTTCATATTCTTCGACTTCTCGCCCCGGGCTGTCCAGGACTGCCCCACACGCTTCATACGCAGCACTCATTGACTGAAATTACCGCCTCGGGCAGTCCGGGTGCGTCAGGGGCCTACAGGATGGCCTCCAAGGATGGATGGCCTACAGCTGCTCTCTCTGAGTAGCAGGAATTAACTAATCCCAAAGGCTATGCTTTTTCGTGCTCCTCTGGACGCAAGTAATAGGTGGTGTCCTTATCCTACACTCAGCGGCGGTTACATCAATAGCGAATCTCGAAGGCCATGCTTGTGGCCCCCAATTAAGCGACTGTAACACCCGAACATGCGTCATGGTAGCCGTGACATTGTAGGGACCAATGTCTATTCGACTTCCTAGAGATATTTGTGACTGCATGCCAGCGAGAGTATAACGTCTGTGAAGGCACATGGAGGAAGGAAACCCCAGGAGAGGACCTGGCCAGCACGAACGTATTGTAGAAGGTGTGGCGGAAGTCACGTGCTGTTTTTCGCAAAGGAGCACTGGGAAGGGTACCCCAAATGTCAACGTTGCCATGGCAACCGCGCTCCTGAAGCGTTCGCGGCTGCTCTCGGTCTCTAAAAGTGAGATAAGATTTTTCCGCCGGTGTCTTTCCCGCAGCACCTTTTGTTCGCGAGAAAAGCTGACTTTGGGGTGTGGTGCGTAAGCTTGAAAGTTGTGTTTTGGGTCTGTGAGTTTGAGTGTCGGCCAGCAATAGATACACTCAACCAATCACGGCGCGGGTCTTCGTTGTCTTCTTCAACGGGCCACGGAAAACACAGGAGCGCGTCTGCTTCACTAAACTGCTAAAGAAGTTTTGTAGGCTTTGTTTTGACGCACGTCAGGAGCACGCACTTCCGGCGGCTCGTAACAATGCAAGTTCAAAGTTCGCGCCCATCTGCCCTGGCGAGCTGCAGAACCCCTGATTGGAGGCGCAAAGAGAGGTGGCACACCAACATGGCTGCACTTCCGGCTTCAAAAAAGTGACGTCAGGGCCTCTGCTGTTTTGTTTTCTTCCTCCATGGTGACGGCATCAGTTTGCATCGGAACGTTTGGAGAGAAGTCAGTGATGCAAGGACGGCATGCAGTGAGTTTTTATTGTAATGAAACTGGCGAAACCGTTTCGGCTATGGGAAAACACGCAATTTTGTGGCGGAAATTATCAAAGAACGTCATCCAGTAATTATGATAAATTATGATAAAGAATACGCGACAACGTTTGTTTTGTTCTGTTATTCCCCTTGCCCACAGTGCAGCCGGAAATTGCAGGTCTTTTCTGCCTTTTCTTATTTCTTTCCGCATCAAACACGGACAATTATTGGTTTTTCTAAGCATAGCTACCTTTTTGACTACCAAATGAAGCTTTTGCCACAGTTGGCGACATTTCTGGCTACTTTTGGGCATTTCTCGGCTGCTTTTTCTCCCGAACACCTGGCAACCCCGCTCGGCAGTATGTCTGTCGATCCGAGTAGGACACGTTTGAGATAGCTCATTAGGCCATAGTTGGTATAATTCACCGAACTTAAACCGATGCCTACCAGGAGTTATCCAACAGGCCTACAAGTGTGCAAACTGCTTCTAAAAATTTATTCTTGCTCAGCTATGGCGTCTCTGCGTTCGACATGTAGCCTTCCGAAGTGGCATGAAGGCACTCGGGCAGCAAGACAGAGGGCTACCAAACGCCTAACTCCGGCGGAGCATGTGTCCGTTTCCACAGGTAACGCTAGCGCAGAAGATTGGGACAAGCGCAGCAGCCCCAAGCATCTACGAATACGGCGGGCTCGAGCGGCGCACGGCAGTCTCGGAGGCCACCACTAGGGGGAGTCATTCCTTTACCCTAGTGACCAAACACAATCTGCGAAAGAAACGAGCGCAGTTGAATAGCGAGCGAGCGCGATTGCAAAACTGGCCCCTAAGACCTCCGCAAGCCGTAACTTATGTTACGCACGTATATTGTAGGCGCTTTCTAAGGGTTGAATGAACTGTAAATTGTACGTGCATTTCGTTACGTCATTTGTGTACCCTATAATGCCCATACAACCTCCGCAGCTGTACAAGACGTTTCCCGAATCGCACTGCGGCTGCGTCCCAATCTTTTTTTTATATTATGTGGGTCCTCACAAGCTGCAGATACTAAATAGCATTGAAATAGCAATATCTGCTTGGGTAACCAATGACTTTCTATATATTAAGGTAATCGAGAAAAATTCTAAACTATAATGAACGGTAGATATTTATCTTTGGAATGAACCTCTGTTATCAATAGGGGTGCGTTTTGGAGAAAATGAATTGCGCGAACTGCAAACTTTGGTGATTGATGACCTCTTTACTAAAGTTAATCATTGAAACGACCACCAAAAACCAAGTCGTGTTTAAAGTTAAAGTAAAGTGGTTGGCTATCAAAAACAAATCCCTCTTTTGTCTCGACTTTCCTTCTCAGAAAAGGCAGAGCAATACCCACATAACTACTATTTCAGCTATAGTTAAGGATACATGTCGAGCTTTGTTTGTTATTGACGTGCTTTATATTTCCTTAATTTGCATGCATCTACCAAGTCACGCAGAACTTCGTCAATCGCTTGATCACGCTGACTTTGTGTGTAAAACGGCCACCAAAGAAATAATTGTCAGAAACAATTGAAGATTATCGTCAATTTCAGCGATAAATTTCATGTGTAACTTTCTTTATATACCCATATTATCCACAAATCACGACAATTAATGAGCACGCCAGCAGAAACACGAAGTGGCAATCTCACTGTCAACCACAATGGCAAAATGATACCACGACATAGTATATTTTGTAACACAGCGTCTCAGTTGGAAATCCCTAGCGAACCTCGCTATCCTTAATATCAAAATAAGTTATTGCTTAAAAACCAAAACACACAAAAAAAACGTTGCTGTTATTGCTTTGATGATTGATGATTGTCTTGTGACAGCTACCTTAGGATAGTTTTAACGATAAGACATTTCACTAGAGCAAAGTAGAAATCACATTCTGTGCGGCCGTAGTTGAAAAAAAAAAGAAGTGGCGCACACCTTTCGTAAGACATTCGTAAGACAAGTACACGGTGGTTAACATAAAGGTGCAAGAGAGAGAAGATGCTAAATGTTTGATTTACGCAAGAATAATGCAAGTGATGAACTCTTGCGCTCACGGATTTCTTCAACAAAACATATTTACACGGATAACACTGTTTAAATAATGATCCGCTTATGTCACTCATTTCTGTACTTTCCTATATGCAAGTTACTATGCGCATATACTACAGATGTTGCGCCTTTGTCCGAAACTCCTTAATTGTTGAGCCTATACGTTCTCTAAGGTGCTGAACTCAATGTGTAATGTACCATAAGGAAGCAAAAATAAAAAAATAAAGAGTAGCAACATTCAGAATATTGTACAGCCGGTAACGTCACGGTAAGCTAGATCTCTTCCGTTACCTGAAAGCCAGCATTCTGGGTAAGTGGAGTCTGCACACAGCTTTATTGATACAAATCACATTATATACGTATTTCCCAGCTTGGCTTATGTGTACCGTCAAAAATGACTGCGTCTTCGAAATGTGCTCGCTCCATATTATAAAAAGAAGGCACAAGCGTTGCCTGCACTTCATAGCCATTTTTCGAATCATTCCTGTCTTACGAAGGCATACAATCTACCAAATGTGGCTTGCAACATTTACCGCTCATATTTCGTCATTGACTGAGGAAAAAGTTGTTCGCGCGTTCCTCCCAATATGCTTTATTTAGCTGCATAATATAAAAAGACTGTTTGAACTTTCGGTACAAATGTTAATGGTGGGACACTGCGGTCATTAAAAGTGCCTCGCTAATCACCTCCAACATCAGTTGTACACGCGAGCACGAATGTACGTAGAACCTCCACGTATTGACACAAATAAACGGCGACACTCAACCTTCTGAGTTTAATCGATCGAGCTTCGAGCGAACGGCAGTCTTCGAAGAGAGCGCCAAAATAAGTTCTTCGGACGGCGCGAACCGTCCCCTTAGAGTCGGGAATTAAGCCGCTGCGTCGACGAGAACCCCCTTATTGAGCGGCGGCAGTTTCCGCACTCCCTCCGTAGATTCGCGCCGGCAAAACTGAGAGCCCCGCGAGCGCCCGCGACGTCGCGAGACGGGAAGTCCTCCACGAGGGGGCACCTGAGCCCAAACGTCGGGCTCTGACGTCACGCGCCGCTCGGCAGACCGCGTGTCCCCACGCGGACTCTCAAAAGGAGCTGCGATCGACTCGCGTGCGCGAGTGAACGCCGGGCTGCGGTCGAAGATGCGTCACTCGGCTTAGCGCTTCCTCCTCAACGGCAATTCGTCCGCTACGACGATGAGACGACTAGCGGCACGGTCGTCCTCGGTGTCTGCGACCGGGCAGCGGCCCCGTCTGCGCTGTGCTCTGGCGGCGTCGACGTCTCAGCGAGTTCCTTGAGCGGATTGAGCTTGTACTTTTAAAAAAGTGCTTCGGAATATATCTGACAGTTGTGCACGATTCGCGGCGGATACGTCACATGGCAGACGCCAGGTGGCATGTGAGGACGTTCGGCACTTGGCCTCTGCCTTGACCCTATTTTCGCCAGCGAGGAGATATAGACACAGTGCCTGCAAACTTTGCCGGGCGATGAAGTGCCATCCGGGTGCTCTCTTCCTGTTCATGCTGCTATCACTGCTAGGTGAGTCACTCATTCCCGATGCTTATAATTGAACGTGTCAACTATTTACCCCGTCCTACAAAAGTTGACGAATACGCTCACAGGCACAGTCGCTGTCGTGTGTTCATGTGTGTCCCTCTAATTAGTAACTATAAAAAATACCAACCCCCTATAAGCGGGTCTTGTAATTATTCAACAATACTTTGCACCCAGACATCGCTACTATGTTGCAAAGCCTGCAACGTCGACCTAGCGTAACCATACTCCCGACCCTGACTTTGTAGTACGTGCAGAAACATCGCTTGCGGAGCGCAAGCTACATTCTAGCGACAACCACAGACAGTGTGTGTGGGAGGATGCATGGCTTAAGGGGCATAAATTGTAATTTAGGAGAGGGCTCTCGCTGGGAGATAGCTTATGCGACCCTGCGGCCACTTGAAATTTGGCTTTCACGTGCGTGAACTGTCACTGCGACATAGTGCGAACTTCCGTCATGTTTTTTTTTTTCTTTTGATGCCTTTAATTTGTAAGGACAGCATACTATATAGCACAATAATAAATTGTTCTAGCTCCACAGCAGTGCTCGTGAAAAGAATGTGCTCCAGGCTAATGTTGGAATTTCAGGCGTACTGAAGAGCACTTGGGGGGAACGTGACAAAATTGCAATAACATGACAAAGCATTATATTGAGACAATAATGCAGCCGATGCTTTCGACAAGAGCCCAAACTGAAAAAAATATATACTCGCCGCGAACGATAATCTTCGGAAATTGGGCACAATTGCGATAATAGCCCGTGGAAGGCACCAGAGTCCTTTGCGTATGTACCCCCTTTTCATGGCACGACTTGAAGTTACTATATCTTAGTTGTTTGAGTTTGAGGACAGGGTTGTCTTGATCGTTTTGGATATTGCAGCGCAAGCGTAGCGGTCTGTGGTAAACCTATTCAAAGTGTTGCATTTCTGAAAAACCGGACAACTGGCCTTTACTCGTCTTAGAAATTGCTGGGTGTCCGATGCTGGGGCTCGAACGGCCAACTTCCCGCATCGGAGCCGTACGCTTTACCCACTGGGTGACGACCAACAAGTGCGTCAGTGCGTTGTATGTGTGGTTTTTGTTCGTTTGTACGCTATTTCACTACTGCACTCAATATGCAGTATAATAGGTTAAGCTTCAGAATTATTAATTTACTGTGCGAAATACATTCGGAATAGAGTTGCTGTGGAACATTGTACCTAGTCAATGCGACGCAAACCTTACTGAAATGCGCCTCATGCAGCTTCTGCATGACAAATTACTATAAGCATTTATTTACTTTTACTATGTTAGATGAAAAACCACATGATAAAAAAAATTGCGTAGCTTGCACTGGAGTCGCAATGCTAAAGAGACAGCGGAGCTGATGGGCACCTAACTAGTCCTGGATTTTGTGCTAGGCTAAGCGCTACCAAGGCATCCCAGCATTTTCCGGAATTTATTAATTCTTGGTCGATTATCGATTAGCTATTGATTGGATATCGATTGGCCATCTATGACTGACTAAGCTTAAGTAGTCCAAAACGTGCTTTGCTGGAATTAGCCAGGCTCGGCTTCTCTAGTTCACAGGAGTACGAGTATGTACCATTGCGCTTGTACCCTTTCTGTGTTACCGCCAGAATCCGCCCACATTTGCTGCACGCGACCCATGGACTAACGGTCGGCTTAAAAAACTCCGCTGTTCAAAAATGAAGAATAACGATGTGCCTATAGTAACTGTGATAACACTGCGTGAATGTGACGCTCCACGCTTCCCGTCCAAGCACGAACTGCACTACTAACGCCGAGGCGCTCTTGACAGACACTGACGCAGCGCGTACTTGACATAAAAATATCACGTCGGGAATGCGCCGCGATGTCGCCGTCAGTTTCGGTTTATGCAAGAGATACGGTTATGAGTGGCTATCCAGTGAATATGGCACGTCGTGGGCGCGAAACTAGATGCTGCCGTACCAAAAGTGAATGAAAGTTTTAAAAAAATGAAAACCCCGCCATTTTTTAAGCCATACAGGGCTTGAGAAAAGTCCCTACGCCTGCGATCTGCCGTCGCACCTTGCGGTTATGTTGCGTACCGTAAGGGAAACATATTCCGGCTGTCATTAACAAAATTACCACGTGTTTTATTTTGAAAAGCGAAACAGTCATGTAGGGTGAACTGTTAAAACTGTTTCTTGCGAAAAATATACTTCAAATAGGCGAGACGGCTAGGAAGAATAATACAGTAAATGCAAGCGCTTGCGCTACTTGAACAGAGTTTGAGCATCACAGTACATTCGGCATTCGCACTTGTGTAGTGAAAAGGCCGTCAAAGATTAATTTTTTTTTCTAATGGGCACAGAAAATAGTGTTTACGTGGTTTGCAGAGTGGCGAAAACCGCGCCATTTTTCATTGAGCTAAGGATGTCGATCTCGTGCATCCTGATCTGCGTACGGGACAACTAGCAACCGAAACGACTGGCAATCATCTCAACGCAAAATATTGCAGACATGGCCAAAGTCACTGAAGCATGCACCGAACGCGAAAGGCTTGGCTTTGGCAAATGACAAAGTAACTGAACATGCAGGTCGTTTGTAAGTCAGTCTAATCACTGCCTACTGAGCAGTACATGTGCCCGCCAATGCGATGCACGGTATTATTGGAAAGAACATCGCGACTAGCACTTGCAGTCATTTGCAATAAAGCTAAATTTTCAGATGGATGTCAGAATGTACTTACTTTGTTTATTTCACAATTTGAGAATCACGGTGGATCCGTTTTGCATCGCAGTTTTAGAGGTATCTTGACGTCTTGCTACCTGACTTACATTGATTAAATCTTCGAAATGCACTCAGAAGTGCTTGCAGTTATAGTGACAACTTACAAAATTCGTTTCTCCCATGGTACCGTTTGTACGATTCTTCCAAAAAAAAAAATAAGCTGGATGGGGCGTCTAGCACGAAAGAATAAATTTCTGTCTGCAGCTTCTTTCTGTGAACGTTCTTTCCCTTGGAAATAAAAAAGCGACTTGGGGTTTATAAGAAAAAGTAAAAGATTTCTTATCAATGAGATTATTGATATTTGGGCACTTGCATGGATGCAGCCGCGCAATCTTTCTGGCGAATGATCAGTGTTGTTGAAAACTGCTTGTACAAATGATTGTTTGTTTAGGTTGGAAATTGTCAAGCTGCTAAAATTTTGTTCTTTTTTGACAACACATAACGCAGAAATACCGCGTTTCGCACGCTAAAATATCTCGTTCCGGCACAGAATCTCAGAATCGAAGTTTCACCGAATTGCAGCAGAGGTCAAGTTTAATATTTCCTGATAGGCTAGTGCCGTGTTTCGCTAGTTGATAGCTACGACACTTCCGCCACATATTAATAGCAAAAGTTAATATGTTTTCGCGGGCGGGCTTATACACGGGAAGAAATGTCACACAATTAAAACTTCACACAATTAAAACTCTTCACATTTTTTTCTCGTTATTTTGGGGAGGTGGTCCTTCTGTATAGCTTTAGTAATATGTTTCACTTGAATTACACGCGTAATAGGAGATATTCAAGGTGCAGAGTGGCCTGAAAACATCGGCCTTGTCTGCCATCTTGTGCAACGGCTTAGTCGCGAGGCGACTGTATTCTGTGAGGTTCGGCGACCTTTGCCGTGCCGCCATTCAGGTCTGCAAATTGGGACAATCGCCCTAATCGTCCGATGAATAAAGAAATACTAACCTCTCTGTTCTGATACAAAGCAACGAAGCCATGCATGCATTTGTACTGTTGGACATCCGTCCGCACGGCATTGACAAGAAGGCTACTGCTTTGAAAACAAAACCTGCGTCCAGCCTCTCTAGCAGCGACGTGCACTACGAACTTGAGCTAAGTGCCCTGAAAAATGACTGATTCATTCTCGAATTTCCACGTTAAGCCTCTAAAACCACCTTGCCTTGAATATGAATGCCCCGGTTTCGTTCCGCGGCTTGTGAAAAAAAAAACGATGCTTCATTAATACGGCTCCTTACTCGCAACTAATGAGAACTGTGGTCCCTCTGTTCGCAGTGTATTCTCGCTTCGCGTGTTGAAAATTACATTGCGCAAGTGAGGTCGCACAAGCCTGCCCCGTGAGAACGAGGGACGGACTTGTTCTGCAAGTTGGATGTCAGGACTTGGTTCCGTGAGCTGGGTTCATCCATTTGCTGCCGCACGTCATCAGTTCTCGCCCGAGGCGGCGTTGCGCGCGTTTTCTCTCACTCGCGCTCTGTGCAAGGCCTAATTATTGCGCTGATTTTGTGTCGGTAGCTTGAGGTCTCCACTGTTCACAGGCGTTCCGGCTGGACGCACAGCGTATTAAACCAATAATGGGCAACCCTGCAAGCACGCGGACCCTCAATTCAAATGCCTAAAACGCATTAACACAAAGTGATTTAATGCCCACAGAAACTACGCAAAGAAACATGCACATTACGGGGAAACAGCGCGAGTGAAGCCATGCCAAAAAGATCAAGTTCAGACCCGTTTAGGCGCGTGCGTATACGATGGAACAGCATCCTGCGTGGTAAAGCAGCGACAACTTGAGGATAGAGCGCTCGGGACCACGTATATATCTACCATTGTTGCGCTGCTGGCAATATGTGCATTATCAATGCGCATTCACGCTGACGTAGTAATTGGTGTTCAATTTTCCCGCCTTGTCATAACCTGCTGCAAAAAATTTGCTGAGGTGTTTCAAATACTGAGTCAGTAAATGTCAATAATAAAAGCTCACGACGCGTTTTTATATTTTGTGAAAGGCGCATATTTTCTTGAATAAGAATTAAAATACAATTTTTGTAAACATCTCGCTGTGGTTTTAGAGCCAATCTGGAACATATGCTATGGGAATGTCGAGCATAACAAACAATAATAGGGACGCAGCCTCTCGCGATCGCCTCCTCGTGCGCTGGGAGACTGTGTTGCTCAGCTGTGCCCTTGACGATCAACTTTGGGCTGTCCAGCGGGCCGAGGAAGCCACCAGGACTCAAGAACTCCTGGCCGTCACCTAGGCGGAACCATTCGCCCATCCCACAAACTCACAGGGCCTTTCAATAAAGTTCTTTGACTGACTGACGGATTTCGCTGTCGCCAGGAGAGTTTTTTTTTTCACTCCGACTGGTAAAAATCTACTGCAAAATGTATGCCGCAGCATTCCGCGAATTGATTTTTATTCGATTTGCGTAATGTATTGTAGCCGCTAAAATTATAGAAGTTTTCTAAGTGAATTGTTATAAAAGAGTAGTGTTTCCGCACATACACACACCCATACATTTAAAAAAATGTGCGGAAGTTAGCTTTGCTCTTGAGCAGAGAGAGAGAGAGAGAGAAATAGAACAGAGGAAAGGCAGGGAGGTTAACAAGACGCACGTCCGGTTTGCTACCCTGCACTGGGAAAAGGGGGTATAGGGATGAAAAGAGAGAGAAAGGAACTAGGGAGAGCTCAGTTTCGCGCACATTTGAAGCTTCGCACGAAGTCTACAGACGGTCGCCAAGACCTGTCGACTTGAAGTAGTGCAACAAGGCTTTCGTGGCTTTCTGTGCCATCGACGCGTACGGCCATGGTCCAAGGATCTTCATTTCCGAGAATGGTCGAGAGTCCAGCCGGTTCAATGCTGTCCGGAGAGCTTCACGCTCGACGTCGCAGAAATTTAGGCAAAGCTTGGCGTGTGAAAAATCTTACTAGAGTAATTTTTTTGTCAATTTTTCGGATGGGGTTGCGTGGGGTAGTATTTCACTAATTGTAATAAAGACACAACAAACCGAGATATAAATTAATTGCCAGTCTTACCAGCTAGCGCCCAGTCCGCAACGGCGATTGCGTCGGCGTATCACTGTTTAACTCTCGATTTAGATTTCAGGCTTGATTTTTTTGTTGCCCACTACTGAAAAAAAACAACCCCGGATTGTTGCCGGCGTTGCCATTGATCGCTTGCTTCGAATATAGCAGCGAACAGCAGTAGTAGGACACCACAAAACGAGGATGATGCAGCAGATCGGCCTTTATAGCTATGCTGTCAAGCGAGCAGTTTCGTTTTGCCGTGCCGTTGCCAAGATGGCGGACGGCGCTTAGCGGCAAGCCCATAGATGGCGCTTGACATTTTGAATATCGCCCATACAGAAATGTAAGCGTTATCCATACCCTTCTTCGTCAATAGGAGATTGCAAATACGACGACGAGCGACACATGATTCAACATGGTCTAGCTGTTCACGTCGTTGAAATTAACGACGCCAGTGCTCATTTATTATTGCTATGGTTGACACCCCTGCATGCAGCACGTACAAATGTGACGAGACAGTTTTCGCTAGACGGTAAAATTGGTAACGTCATATTCATCGTTAAATCTCTGGAGAACCTCCCGATATCTCAAACAACCGTCCTATGCAAACTACTGGCAAACATTTCATCTGCCATTGTTCAGCACTCGTAGACTAAGATTTCATTTTGGCTAGCTGACACAGCCCTAAGAAAGAATTACCTTGCGAAATATAACTCACTGAGCTGACTACCTATTTCGGAGCATGAGTAAAACAAAGCGAATAGATTGCTTAGCAATCAATTATCCGAAAACATTGGATCGAGTTGCTTGTCCTCGCCTAATTGCTATGCTGTCATCACCAAACCTGCACGCTGAGACCTAGAGGCTGCACCTTATGTCCGGACTGTAAAGTACCGGCGAACACCTCTGCCCCGCCAACCCTTAATGATCGTAGTCAAGAGGAGCGTATAATTATGCGAAAATAAATACGTTTGCACAAAACCCAAGCGATTTTCATAGACCATTAATCATCCACCTTTGGGAGCTGTCAATCGATGTGCCTAATGGCAGGGTTGTGGGCCTTTTGTTCTTGTTTGCCTAAACAATGGTGCGCATTCTCACGTATAGCATAAAATTTGGCTGGATGATGTCATTACTTATCATAAAGTACACGCACTTGCTGACCGCATTGCTGTTTAGATAAAATTTGTGCATATACGTAACGGGTTGTAATGATCACGCATAGCGATTTACAGGTTGTTACCCTTATTAGGAAGAAATGAAAGCTACTGACTTTTTTGCTGGGCCCTTTGGTTTTCCTTACCTAACGATGATCTGCATTCTAATAATGTATAGCATAACGCTTTGCTGGATGATTTTATTAGCTATCATAAGGTACACGCACTTGCTGACTGCATTGTTGTTTAGGTAAACGTTATGCATGTACGTAACAGGTTATTATCATAACGCATAACGGTTATTATTAACAGGTTTATTATTATAGAGAAATTTGACTTACTTTATGTCGCAGTTCATTCGGGTCGGTTTGTCCGTACTCGCTTAACAGCACCTATTCGGCCATACTAATGCATTCCATTCGTCAACTTTAGTGGCTTTAGCAATGGTCTTCGTGAAAATATTAAGGATAATTCGTGATCCAGAAAGCATTGGGGGCCAGAATTCACAAACATTTTCGTTTGGGAATTCTCTTTCTCGTTAGCCGACCATCTCCGCTTATTATATCTGCAGCATCAGAATTGGCTAACATTTCTTCGTACGAATTATTTCAACGTGAGCGCTTTTTACAGGGAAGCTGTTTCTGCGGACCCTATGCCGTCGTATTTTCGCTAATACCCACGTGACCTAGCGGGAGAGGAGAGGGAAAGAAGATCTCAACCCTGTGAGAATGCTGGGAGAGGGTGCAGATCAAAAGGGGAACGGGGAGGGGGGTTGACGTAAGTCGCGCCATCCAATACTCGCGTTGGATGGTGAGAGCGTGAGTCGTGCCAAGCAATGGTGGTGTACGAAAAAAGTAGGTCGACGGAGGAGTGGGGTGTGAGAGGAGTTAGCGTTAGCGTTGGTTGCATATACGGAGCTTTGGTCAAGGACTCTTGTCTGGGAACGTTGTACAATAGCGTGAAGAACGCGCTAAGAACGCCGTTGCCCATGAACGCCGACGCGTCCCATATCCCGCAACAAGCGCCGTTCACAGACTCGTTGTTCAGCCATCATCACGGAGTAGAAGGGATGGTGATTTTTTCTGAATACGGGCATAGAAACGTCTTCGACCTCTCACCATGATACGTATGAACCATGCAAAATGTATTTACTGTTATTAGCTTATAGAAAATCATGCATTTTCCCTTGTTTTGTTCCAAGCTGTGCAACATCGTAAAGCCATTGTAGCGCAAATAAGACACACGGAAAAATATAGACAACTGGTCATCCCGGGCGTCACACTGGCAACCATATGCATGCGCACGGGGGGGGGGGGGGGGGGGGAGCAGGTGGGGCAGCCGCCCCCTCTAATCATCTAGGGGGGGGGGGGAGGGGGCGCAAAGTTGGCCCCATGTTTTGCTCAGTTGCGGCGGTCCTGTTGTTAAAGGGGCACTAAATGGAAACATAAGGCTCGTGCGGACTGCTGCAAGAACCACCATTACAGAAACCTCGTAGTACTGATTTCGTACCAGGAGAATGCTTAATTTAAAGAAAAACGCGTTTTCCTAGATTGCAACTGCCCGCTACCGAGCTGGAAGGCGTCTAACGTAGCATTCGACATTCCCGCCTTTGGCCGCCAACAACGTTCCCCGGTATAACATAGCGCTAGAAAAACTCGCAGCAATACTTACTGCTACGCTTGTTTGCGTACGCTGCTGGTATTGCGATATTTTCCCCAGATAGAATAACACCAATGAGGTGACCCGGATATTATTGTGCAGTGTGCATGTCATCCATGTGTTGCCGGGGCAAAGCCGCTCCATATGTGTGTCGCAATTTGGTGAGCCTCTGTTTATCCTGCCAAAGTGCCACGCCTTCGAAATGCGACACGATCGACCCATGTATACCGTGAAATGCGCTGAACGAGCTCAACAGTTGGTAGCGCTCTAATTGGAATAGTTAAAATATAGCATAGAGAAAGATGCTGCGTTTTGCTTCTACTGTCGCGCTTTTCCGCAGCAGAGTTCAGCGTCGAAGGGTCATTCAGATCCAGCATTCGTCTCCGTTGGCTTCAACAGATGGAAGAAAGCCGTAGAGAAGTTCAGGCTTCATGGAAAGTCCGACAGTCACTTAAATAGCATCCTATGCTGGAACTCTTACAAAAAATGCAAATCTGTAGGTGAACTTCTAATGAGTATCACGAGACGCGTGTCGTTTTGAGAGAAGAAAAACGAAAAAGAAACCGAGAACTTTTACAGCGTTTTGTTGACGTCGTGATTCTACTCGCGAAGAGTGGCAGGCCCTTTAAACGCCATAAGGAAAGCGAGGAAAGCACAGAAAGAGGTTTGTTCCTAGAGATCGTTAATCTCTTGAAGCAATATGATCCTGTTTTGCAAGCTCACCTTGATTCTGGACCGAAAAATGCTTTGTATGCAGAAGAATCTCATTGAGGCACTGCATTCTGCCATGATGCAATCAATAATTCACTGCCTGGAATTCAAAACTGTGTCTCTCATATGCGATGAGACTAGTGACTGTGGACACCACGAGCAGTTGTCTGTTGTAATAAGGTACTTCAGTGAGGAGAATAACCGGCCCGTAGAAGTGTTCACCGCACTACAGCGACTTCTTAGTGTTCACAGCAGCTCAATATTCTCGGCACTGGAGCGAGTTCTAGGTGTTCCCAAAATCACATGGACATAAGTGAACTCTGTTTGCTTCGATGGCGCTGCTGCCATGCCAGGGCACATTTCAGGGGTGCAAGCCAAATGCAAAGAGAAAAACAACAGAATATTATACGTCCATCGTTACGCTCACTGTTTGAATCTGGCTCTCGTTGATGCCTGTTTGTCAAAGGTCGAGTAAAAAATGTTTTTTTTATTTCTTCGGCACCTTGCAGCTAGCATACAACTTCATAGAATCTAGCCCAGTGCGTCACGCAATGTTTGAGCATATATCTTCGGCGTTAGGCACAGGTCTAACCACGCTAAAATCTTTGTCCACAACCAGATGGGCTTGCCGGGCAGAAGCCGTCAAAGCAGTGCGGGATAACTACTGCACCTTGGTAGACGCTGTAGAGGAAATCATGGAAAACACGCAGCATTCGGAAACGCGAGCAAAAGCAAAAGGACTTCTCGCGTAACTGGAAAGCTTCGAGTTTCAATTCTGTATGGAAATGGCCCATCCTGTGCTGCAGATGGTCCTCAAGGTTAGCCGCATCCTCCGGGACCCAAAAACAAATCTTCTTACTGTGTTCCAGGGAGTGAAACATCTCCGAGAAGCTCTCAAGGAAATGAGGCTGGACGAGAGTACATTTACAAAGGTGTTTCAAGGTGCCACATAGATATGCCAGACTCGCGGGATCAGTATTCCTGCTGTGAGACAGGAAAGTGTATAGACGCGCAGACGTGAACTTCGCCAGTCAGTTTTTTTCACGAAACAAAGGAGGAAGAACTCTGAGTCAACTTTTTTACCCCATGCTTGATGCTTTCCTTGAAGAAAGTGAGGCAAGATTCACGCAGGAGACCATCGTTCTCATATCTGCGATAATGAACATTCTGCGCCTCACTGCCAATGACGAGGAGATAGACGTTGTCACTAAGTATTTTGACGTGGAGTCTGACAGCTTGCGGGCTGAGCTCCGCTTACTGAAGGCATAGGTTAGCACAGAGCACATAAAGCTCGGTGACTGTAATGAATGGCTAGACTGGTTGCAACAAAATGGCCTAGGAGCGTTAGATTATAAGGACTTTTTAAAATCCTTAAAGGCTTTGCAGTTGTCCGTGTGACTAGCTGCTCATGCGAGCGGACGTTTTCAATGCTCGACATTGTGAAAGGAAAGCTGATATCAACTATGAGTCATGACCGGCTTCGGTGGCTTCTTTTAGCGTTCGTTGGGCAACAGACTGCATTGTCAAGTTCTGAGTCAGTCATTGAACAGTTCGCGACAAAATCGCGTAGATTTTTGCTTTAGACTTTTCACGATTGGTGAAAAGTACTATATCTCCCCCGTGCTACACATTTTTAGTAATCTAGTCATAAAGTATTTTACCACCACATAACATATCCGCTAGTTTGTATAATGTTTGTTGAGCATGACAGAATGCGTGCGTGTTATCTTGTGCAAAAAAGGAATTGTATCCCTTGTTTCTATTACATGTGTCTATCAAGCGCCAGAAAGTAAGATTATCAACTGTACATTTGGATGCTCAGAAGAAAAAAAATGGCATGTCATAGCAATTATCTTCAATAATTACTAAATATTGTAACTTGTTGTTTCTCGTATTTTTAATCTGCGGTATATTCTCGTGCTTTTAAGCGTTGCCATTACGTTGTGTATTGGGTGGCGTTTTTCGTCCTCTGCACGTACGTTGCAGATGCCATATGGCAGCTTTCGCCATGGGTAGGTGCACCCAAGCGTTTGCCCTGTATGTATACTATATTTTCCATACTAGCAGAGTCACGTTGAGGCAGTATTTTTAAATATTTTGTGCTGTTAAAGATGCCATATGTGTCGTATCTTTCTTTGGTTTAGAAAGAATAAAAATTCTTTGTACGCGCGTTGTGTCACTGACTGCCTCAGCTGCGCAGGGACTGCCTTTCTTTGCGGACGTTCCACAAGAAAGTGAAACCAACCGCTTAATAATATTTTGTATATGTTACAATTCAATATTGTTGAAATAAACGTTTCATAACCATATCTCGTCTGAGCACTACAATATGAGCGGAAGGACATCAGTGGGAGTGCGTTGATAGAAAAGGGGGGAAGGGGCGCCATGGCGTTTTAATCTGTAACTTGCGGCCGTTCGGTCCTGACCAGGCCTAAAGATTGCAAGAACTTCGTGACAGAAAGGCATTGGGATAGAAAGGCTGAATATAATTTTGCACAGAGCGAGAATAAAACTTAAACTTTTGCGAAGCAGGGCTGCCGTAGGATATTTATGAAATACAAGGCATCAGGCTCCAACCAATGGCGCTTTGTCACATGACAAGTTGCATACGTCATTCACATTACGCTTCCGTCTTTGCAGGTATTCAAACTTTTTTTAGTATGGGCACCCTAAGTCGTTGCTCGTGTACTTTTGATTGCCTATCAATGATGTAGACTCGATAATTGGCAATTACACTTACCATTCGGACTCCTGTAGTAAGATCTCGGTTATAAAGTGAATGCATTTTTCTGTCCCGTTTGGTCACGCAGGGGCACTGCCAAGTTTCTATGCAGAAATGCCATGTTAAAACAGTGGGCCCTCGTTAACGTTTAGGGGTCCGCGTTTGCAAAAGTTTACTAACCTAAGACTATTCCTTCATTTGTTGGCATTAGGCCTCCCACCACTCATCGTATTGAAAAGATCGCAAGGGCAGTCGCTAATTGCGGATGGTACTCACGAAGGGTTCTTTGAAAGTTCGGGGTTATTAGCAAAACTGTTTAGTGAAAAACACGGCTGGTCGTTAAAAGCAGTAAGCCGGCCGATGTAGAATCACAGAGTGACAGAGGAAGGACGGATCATAGGACCGCAAGGATATTAGCCAGACTCAGAATGATTCGTTACCCTGCACTGAGAAATGGGAACAATCGCGTGGTACCCAATACGCAAGACCATTGCAAAGCAGAAGGCATTTCGCTGTCCACGCACAAACACAAGTGCCATCGCTGTAAACCTAAGTGACTTCACCTTGTAATGCCACCTTGCCCAAACTTAACTGTTACACAGTGCCTGTCGAGGCTCTTTTGTTGAATTTTTGATTTTCAGAAGTTGTGAAACGACTTAGGTATACGCAGCACTGAAAACGTACTTACATTTAGATGCATACACAAGAAACAAGCCGACTTTGGTGATAGCTGATCCTAGAACTGCTGTATAAGTTTTGGCGCACCTGGTCAATAACGTCGCTAACAGCCATGGGTCCTGGGACCGCCATGGCCTTCTGCCTCTTCGTTTCTTAATCCCTAATGCAGCTCCCTAAGGGGATGAAGAAAATAGCGTCTTTTCCTCTGCGCAATCGCTCGCTCTCTTTCATCGTTGTGGTGGAAATGGTGCGGCACTTGCTATGATAATGCCTGTGACTAAAATTTTTTATCATACAACAGTTAGGACCAGTCTAAGGAGGAGGCCTGCTAAAAACAGTATTGTCTGATCTGCAGCTTTCCCGAAAAAGAGCTATTAGGCTACGCTGACTATGTGAGCTTGGTATAGTGTTAACATTGTCCATGTACTTTTATGCCGACACATATCCGCCAATTCAGAACTGAAGAAAGAAATCCTATATCACGAAAGAAACAAACAAAAAATCAAACTCAACGCATCTCATATGTACCACATAGTGCTCAAACTTCTTTTTGAATAAGCTTACTGTTCGAGTGTTTTCGCTTTTCTTCCAGAAATAAAGGCACTGCTCTACAACTCAAACACGCATCGCAGAATTTTTCTTAGCCTTTACCGGTGCCTGGCCTGTGTTTGCTTGACTCCAGCTGTGTGCACAGACCTAATATCGAACTGGAGGCAACACTGTCGTGACACGGATGTGTAAACACAAGGAGCCACTGGGAAATCTTAGTTTGTTTCCGCATGCTATATCGCGTTGTTTGAACGACCTAGATTCTTTCGTTATATACATCCCACTATCATTCACAAGAACGCGGGTGAGGCAAATAGCGTGCCAGACTCATGCATACTGACTTATTTACTTGCTGCTGTTTGCTAGATATACTTCGCCTAGGTAAGAAAAGCTATATTTCACCAGTCAGCTTTGCGTTCTAAACCAAAGAGGAAAGCAAAATGAAAAGAAACGACTTAAAACACAACGAGCTATCCGCAAACATGAAGGTAAATAACCGACTAGGCAACCAGGCTACTACGTTGTCTGTTGATCGTGCGGAACGCTTCTTCCAAGAGCGCATATACGCTTGGATACATAAAAAAGTCATATGAAATGTGCAAATTAACGTACACAAAATTACCCGCCTTGGTGGCGCAGTAGCTATGTCATTGCGCGATACTAAGCCCGAGGGTGCGGGATAGAATCCCGGCCGTGACGGCCGCATTTTAATGTCGCTGAAATGCAAAAACGCCCGTGTACCTTGCATTAGAATCACGTTAAAGAACTCCCGGTAGTCAAAATTAATCTGGAGTCCCTCACTACGGCGTGCCTCATATTTTAATCGTGGTTTTGACATGTAAAACCCCAGAATTTAATTACCATGCACAAAATTAACGATATACTCATATTCTGAAGCTGACGGACCCGAGTTGCCCTTTATCATACCTACTGAAATGTACTTTCCTGCGGCTGGAAATTCCGTTATATAAGAGCTTGAGCAGCTGTTTTTTCACAATGATGACAAGTGCAACTGCATCTCTTGTAGTAAACTTGGAAAGCGCATGACCATCATCATCATCATTATTCTGTTTTTATGTCCACTGCAGCAAAAAGGCATCTCCCAGCTATGTTTGCCTACCCCTGTCTGGCGCCAGCTGACACCAACCTATGCATTTTGCTTGATCCAAAGGACAGCGTAATGTTAGGGCAGCCAGTATCAGTTACAGCTCTATTATAACACTTTTTTGTGTATGTTGCAAAGCAACTCCTTATTTAATACCCCCAAGCAAGATGTATAAGAAAATGATACGAAGTAAAACAAATGTCAGGTGAGTGACTACAAATACTGCTATGATTCGCCACTACGTTTTCTACACATCATTCTTGTAGCGATCGATTACAGAAGAAATAGCCGACGCCTTTGGAAACGCCGCCGCTTGCAGTTATTAATTTTTAAACAAAGTTATGTCACACGCACCTGTGTGAAGAAGGCAGTAAGTTAGTAGGGACTCTTCCACTGTTACTGTGATTTTTCAAGCCACAGCTCTGTGAACCAAGTCTTTACCTGCTGAGTCCATGAAGCTCGCATATTTAAGGAGAGCTGCCCTTTATTAGGAAAAAAAAATTATTTGCGACCGCAGTGATTGTGAGGGCTCACAATAAAACGAGAACCGGTGAGTCAGGTGATATACTAGATTCGTGTTGTCGGTGACGCTATGAGAATGCGTAGACGTAAGTGCGTTTCTTGCGTAAGCTGTCTTAATAGTTGCCTGTAGGGCAGTTAACCCAATACCAAGTGGTCAGCCTTTCCTTTTCACTTCTTTGGCTTTTGATTCTTACCTTTAAAAAAATTCGCTGTGAAGTACGACGCTTCGGTACCACGTGATTGACTTCACTCTTAATGTGTGCGTCCGCTGCTACGTCTTCTGCTAAGCGTCATATTTTCAAGTGGTCATCAAAAACATTTTAATATTTTAGTTCATTCATTACTATTATTAGCGGCTTCTCTAAGAATGTTCGCTGCATTCACTTCTGAGCAGTGCTTCCGAAATCACACTTTTTTTTACGCAAACTCGAAAACCAGTCGGAGTTCTTGGCTGACATAGCTGTAATGGCTATGTCAGCCAGATTCAGATTTCAAAGATTTCAAATAATGTCTTTCATCTAGATGCTAACGTCTCCTCTGCAATGGCTTCCTCGAGGTAACGTATTAATGCCTGTCTACCAAGTAATTGAAATCTGTCGGGAAGGTGTTACTCCTGTTCATCTACAGAGTTCTCGGAGAAGTCCAGGCTTTCCGAAACAAGTTACCACGCATTCTTTCTTTTTGGGTTGTTTCTGGGAAACATTGCGCCGGCGGACAGAAGCACAATAATAAGTGACATTACCGCCTACACTTTAGATACATCATTAGAATAAATAACGCTAATCAAACCTTTTTGTTTTCTCCCTGTCGATACACTATCTCTTATGTGTAATGGGCCCTATAATGTAAAATTGTTCCAATCTGTTTTTGTTCCAGTCTCCTAACGTCAAATTTATGTAACCACCGACGCAAGCTTCCGGCTGTAACCCGCAGCGTTGTTTCAAGAGCCCAATCGAAGGCTCTTCTCGTTTATAATAGGCCACTTTTGTTACCTTTCAAAGCGAACAGCACTGCCTGCATTCAGCGGTTTTTCTTATCTAATTGACTGACAAGAGGCGAGGAGCACGCTGAAATGGATAGGGTAACGGTAAGGCCTTACCAGCACAGTGCAAGTAGATAACCGAATGGGGAGGGTGGTGCCAGCACTTGCAATTGGTCCGCTCTCCATTGCGATGCAAAACCTAGCCTATTCCGGTGCCTTCCAGTGCCTACTGGTGTGAAACCAGCTGGTTTTTTGACACTGGATCGCAGTGGGGACTCAGGAGCTCGCTGGCAGTCACTGGGACACCGGTGGGATCACTGGATAAGAGCAGGGTCACACTGGACGAGAGGTTCGTTTGATTACTATGATGCTGGTGCGCATTGAAGTGCACACGCTAGCTATGCTGTACACAAGCTAGTTCTCGCTGGAGTCTGATGGCTTGTTTGTACTCAAATATACATTTTAGCATTCGCCAGGTGCCCAACTGGGATCGTTTCCTTCCACCGAAGGTTAGTCCTAGCGTAATGGCCGAGTACGTCTAGAGGCTATCAGCCAATCTGGGCTCAAAAATCAACAAGTCTAAGAAGGACAACTCACTACATTTCAGCTTTGGCATCGGTGTTTTTATATAAACATTTTGTTCCTGTCTACAGTGTCAGCAGAAGCAGCGATTAGTGCCGATGTGACGCGTTACAAGCATACGTATATGTGCATTGGATGAATGGTGCCAGCCGCAATAACCGACGCTTCTATGACGAAGACATGTGACTACACAAACGTGTTGAACTAAGAAAATGTTGCATTTCCTTTGCGCGAAGAACAAGGCACGTCTGTCAAAATCGTCAGTAACAGCCCGTACATCGTCCCGGGACGGCAGTTCATTTAGGAATCTTTTCGAAGTTGAATTACCAATCGCGAAAAAAAAGTCAGTGTTGTACGTAACACTTCCAGGAATACAAATGAATACGGACAACTTTTTCTCACTGAAATAGGTCTAACATTTAGTTGTGGGGTGACAACGCATCTACCATGTCGGTGCGAGGCATGTTTGTGAGAAACTAAAACTGCGCCTGGGTATTACTATGGAAAATAATTTATAAGATACCATTTACAGTCGTGGTGTCGTGATAAAGTACTCGGCTTATAGATCAGACGATTGAATACTGGTGGTGGTGATAGGTTTCTTTTTCTTCATTTGCTGAGTGCATTAAAACGTGCACTGTTGCTCTGTACATATATATCATAAGAAGCCAACAAACAATGGCACCAAGGACAACATAGGGGAGATTACTTGTACTTACTATTTGAATTAAAGAAATGATTAAGTACTGGAAATGAAAACGGATGAAAAAGCAACTGTCCGTATATATATATATATATATATATATATATATATATATATATATATATATATACACGTTAGCCAGGCACCGCGTATTTCGCGCTCTAGAGCTAGGATTTCTCACCAGTACCCAGCGTCTTCGAGTATGCCACGCCTGTCCAGCGCTCCAGCATCCAACGCGCGACTAAGGGCCCTATAGTTCGGCATGGCACTGGACACTGGGTACTGGGCTTTCGAATAGGGTGGCTGGCCAAAAATCGCGGCAGCGTGCAACGGTAGGCTAAACATACCTTTAAAACGGATCCTCAGAGAATAAATTTTGGTAGAGCAATGTGTCATACGCGTCAAAAGGGCTAGATGGCGTTATACTGCCACGCACCATTTTTATTATACGATAATAGATCCCTGCTTCCCGGCAGCTCCGAGTAGCCAGTGCCAGAGTGACCGGAAGGCAGTCAGCTTCTTTCCATTCATTTTGAAACGTGGAAGTCTCCGGCTATTCAGAAAAAGAACTTCCCATTTGTTCATCATATTAAAGCATCTTTAACACGTATACGTCGTGGCAAGCTTTCGCGGTTTTGTGACGTCGCATGGCAGACAGGCGAAGTGGGCACTGCCTGAAATTTTTTGTCTAATAGCAGGGCTAATGGCAAAAAACGCGTCGAATCAGTAACAATTATTTTTCTTTTGTTCGGTCTAGCCATGCATAATCAGTGTGTTCACTTCATATCAGATGACGAGCTTTCCCTGTTTTCGTCACGTCGCGTTACAGCCAGGCGAAGTGAGGGTGGCCCGAAAATTGTTTGAGCAATCGGGGAGAGCTGATTGCATATTTGGAACACAATCAGCTTGGAATAGCTTTACGTTATAGTGCCCCAGATGTCATGATTGTTGTTTGTCACTTCAGTGTAGCCGATAAAATGTAATCTATTGAGAAGCAAAATTATTATATACGTATAGTCCATTATGCAGCTCCTAGACGCAATGAGAAATAACACCTAATAAACTGACTTCGAACGTTTTATCCTTAGATAAAACAAAGCGGGAGGCTATAACCTGACTCTCTTCCTCCAGTTGTGGCGACCAAGAACCTTCCTACAATTCACCATAAATTTCGTCCTTCTTCGATTCAGTCGGGAGCCATTCGCAACTTTTTTTTTTTCGCGGTATTGATTCATGCTGCGCTGCCCCGTCCTATGTCGAGATATCTCTTGCGTATTGTCGGCAATTTATACCTTCCATCGTGTTTCGATAATGTGTGTGCTCCGAAACGCGACGAGGTCGTTTTTCTTCGCCCGCTCGCATAAATAAATCGGCTCTAAATGGCCTGCGATCCATGTTTTTGTTCCCACTGTTTTATTTGTGTTAGTCCTTTCGGAGCCTTGATCGCCATCCTGGATGCAAGAATTACGATAGTTTGCCTGTTACAAAAATAAACAGAGAACACACTTTCGCAGCCTGATGGCGATTCTCACGTGCTTTCACTTCATTGTTATTTGCTTTTGAAGGCAAGACGCCGGACTCGTTTTCACGTTGCGAATATTTAAACGAAAACGCTTATCTTCTCTTCTCATATCATGTCGAAACAAAGGCACCGAAAATTACAGTGCTTGCAGCGTTCGTTGCAAGCCTCTGGCTGTGTTAGGAACCTAGACTGAATGAGGTGAATCAGCGAAAGAATATCTTTCACATTTTATTAATATAAAGAAACCTGCTTGACCGCTTATCACGTGAGCTACAAGGAAAGTGTTAGCCCTTGCGTAATGAAACTGCACACTTAAATACTAAGACGTGCACGCGGGAATTCGAGAAATGTATTTTCGTTTATATTACTTAATGCGGTAGTGCCCCACGCACACGTAGGCTAGGCTGACACTGATACCTCCTAGTTGAGTTAAGCACGAAAAGGTTAGCGCATGTTCTATAAGAGCGCTTCTCGTATGTTGTAGGAATTTTTGATTTGTGAATGCTCAGCAAACCAGTTACTAATTAATTATTATATCGAGTAATTTTGTGTTGCCTCAACGTTTCGTTGTCTATTTTTTGTGCGAATCAATCCCTCCATGGCCTTTAATTAAGGGGAACAAGTTGTTTAATTTTCTTTAAGATGCGACTGTGCACAGGCATTACATGGCTAACGGTTTATCTTAACTGCAAAGTCTACCACTGTGGTAATCTCGTCTGTTTTCTTTTTTGATTATTAGCATATCATTATAAGAAAGGTTGGCACATTTATGTTGCACAGACCACTCCTCGTCGCAGGACAATTAAATGAGATTACAAGAAAGTACCGCCGAACATTGAATGCGGTATGTTATTTGACCTACCTAACGTGCGATGTGCTCATTGGCACTGAAGCAGAAATTTCGCTGCTGGTTCAGCACCTTCTGAGCACACGCGTTCTCTCACAAGATGTCTAGTGGTCCTTCTTCCCGTTCCCCACGTTTTCATTCCGTGCGCTTTCGTGGTTCGTCATAAAATGAAGTTATCGTTTTTTCGTTTGGCAACACAACACGCTAATCATCCACTATATGCCAAGACCTTCAGGATAGAACCGCTGCACGCATACATGATGAAATACGGCGGTGCAAAAACTTACTACCTGCTTACGAATACTGGCCTGCATGCGCAACTCATCCCTCATGGCGACTTGCAATTCCAGAAATAGTCACTTCAATTCCTGGAGTAGCCCGTAAATATGATATGCCCGTAGTTGCGATAAAGCAATTAACTTTACCACATCTTTGCACTAACTACGTAGATCGTATTCACGTATATATCGATGGATCATGCTAGAAACAAAGCTCTACATCAGCGTTTTATATACCTGCATACCAAGAGAAAAGAGCTTATAAGCTTTGCCAATTTACAACGTCCACAACGGCAGAACTTTACGCCGTACTTTCTGCTTTACGTTACATATGTCAGAATTCGGGACCTCTTCGCTGGGTAGTTCTGAGTCATTCGCAAGCCTCATTGCTGAGCTTAAATGAAATCAGCTTAAGAAAAACAAACAGCACATTGGCATACGAAATACAGAAGACATACGCCATAGCGAAAGATCTGCAACACGACATAACTTTCCAGTGGATTCCAAGTCACTGTGAAATCATAGGAAATGTAACGGCTGATCAAATGGCACGTGCAGCTCATCAAAAGAGTGAATTATCACTAGTTCTTCTAGCAACGAGTGATGCGCGTTGTTTATTGAACAAACTATGCGGTAAATTGTCCAAGGAAGCTTGGTTCATAAACGATGCGCCGAACTCTCAATTATATAATATTGATCCTGGACTAGAATTCAATATTCCGTTTAAAATTAACCGATCGGTTGCAACAACATTACATAGGCGTCGGCTATGCACTGCCTATACTAAAAGCTTCCTGTACAGGATAAGAAAAACTAATAGTGCTACATGCTCATGCGGAGAGGCTGAACAAGACATAGAACACCTTCTTCTACACTGTAAAAAACATGATGCTCCCCGTAAGAAGCTTTCAGAAAATCAACATGGCTTGGATAGACGACCACTATCCATAGAAAGAATTATGGGTCCATGGCCGACAGAAAATCTACAAAACATTGCTGCACGCGCCTTAGTACAATTTTTGGAGGACTCAAAAATATCACAAAATTACTAAGTCAGATATCAGTTATTGCTGGCATTGTTATTGTTACCATCATGTATTACATGCATCATGTATTACATGTTTATTGTGTCTTCGTGTTCATGTAGCATTTGTGTCTGCGTAAAAGACTGTTGTATTTAGAGCGCGGCATTCAAGAGCGACCTAATTTGCAAGTTGCCAACATCTTCTGTGTGAACATCTTGGTTTTTTGAGCATTTATGCTTTGTGAACTCATGTGTTGTGTGTGAACACTTCGGTTTTGTGAGTATTTATGCTATGTGAACTCTTCTGCTGCAGCGAACATTTATTTATATTGCAGTGAAGACTTAGTACGTGAATGTTCGTACATGTGTTTATTAGTCAGTTTTGTGATTTTTGACAACTTTATGAGGACAACTATCCTGTAAGAGAAGAGCAGTAGCCGGCGCCACATATAGGCACCAACATCTCCTTAATTACATTTAATTAAAAAAGTTATCGTCGTAGAAAAAGTGTGTCAATGCTTCGTTTTAACTAGCGTAGTTTGAAAAATAGACTGCTCAATGGGATTACAGAGGAAAGTGGATGGTCAGTAGAGACCACAATATCTGGACACACATAACGCTACAAGATGTCCACACCTTCAAATAAACATATGTTAAAGCAAATGAAATGCAACAGTTAACATGTTGCTTGAACTGCGATACTTTAGGAAGTGGCTGATTAAATAATTTATCCGCGAAGTGTTCCAAGAAATCCAATCATTGCATAGCCAGTGCTTTCGAGACTCAATGGTGATTTATTAAAACCTACTTTATAGATATTTGTAATGCAAAACATACAGCGTGCTTTTCCCGAAAGCGTAATTATATACCAGCTGTTATATTAGCACATACAATAGTTTATCATCGAGTTCAACGCACAGCTTTTGAAACATCCTAAAAGAGAGCACTTTGCAAAAACGCAACTGTCATCAGCGGGAACAAACAATGTGTGTGAAAGCAGCCACTATCTAAAAGGACATTGTGGCAAGGCTTACCAAATTAGCCCTCGTTAGTTGAAATATTGCGTATATTTTGTAGCTATACGCGTGCTATTTGTCAGAAAAACCTTCATATGTAGCCTGTCGACGCAAATTGGCACCGTGAAAAATTAATTTACCCTAAAGCACAATAAACAGAGCGCGCTACAACTGAACGTTATGTATATGTGTAACTATGTATACTCAAATGAGAAAATGGAACGACCGCTGGGTGTTTTATTGCGTAGCAGGAATATCGAGCATATTTATGCGGTATGATGCAACAGATCAAATTGTCCATTGCCTTCGTGCAACTTTTACGTTGCTCTGGCAAAGTTATTTGCCTATAGCGTATAGCATGAGCTGCGTTTAACGCAGATATATTTTGTATTGCTTGAGACAGCTTGCCTTTCGTGATTTTCTCTTATAGACTATTGCAGTTCGCACGCAGAAAATTCTGTTCATATTTATTATTAAAGGCCCTTTTTTCCTTAGTGTAATTTTCTTTCATGCAATATAAAGGTGCGATCAATGTTCACTTTTGCTGCATACGTAACTTCCTCGTTAAGTTTTATAGAAACAACCTGCGATGTTCTGTATGCTACTACTTGAGTTTATTTGCAGTTGTGTGCATCGCACGCGATGTCCAAACTGCAGAAATACGGTTTGTTTGTGAAGGCACCGAATGTCGTCAAGACCCCTCTCTTCGTTTTTAGCATTTATTCGCGGACACCTATTAGATTGTCTGAATATAAACTAAAGATTATAAGTGTCTTTTGCAGCTGGGTGCCGGGCCGCTTGGGAATATTATTGGGAAAAGCGTTCGTGTGTGTGTGTGTGCGTGTGCGTGTGCGTGTGTGTGTGTGTGTGTGTGTGTGTGTGTGTGTGTGTGTGTGTGTGTGTGAGAAAGAGAGAGAGAGACAACTTTAATAAATATCCTGCAAATTGATGGCCTGGGTCTAGGCCGCGCCGGGGGCAGCGCTCTTGTAATAGACGCTTTTCTGTTATGTACCGAGGTACGTAACAATGCGCTAGGCCTTGAAGTGAGCAGATTTACCGTACTATGCAATAAATATGCTAAAAAGGGACCAATACAAGCTCAAAATTCAGCACGGAGCACTCCGAAAGAATATCTTCCACTTTCAAACCGCTGTCTAGGTTGTAATAGCAGCCTGA
Organism: Dermacentor silvarum; assembly: GCF_013339745.2. Taxonomy (NCBI): domain Eukaryota; kingdom Metazoa; phylum Arthropoda; class Arachnida; order Ixodida; family Ixodidae; genus Dermacentor; species Dermacentor silvarum. The sequence goes on along the minus strand of NC_051159.1, from coordinate 53,266,092 downwards.
CCGAACAACTCTGGTAGCAAAACGTGTTGCCAAATGAGCGGATATAGGCGGTCCTAATGCCGAAGATGATGCATATGTTCTCTTTCCGTCGGTGATCCAGGCACACGTCGTAGAAGAAGAGAGGTGATTTATTAGAAGAATAAAGGTTACGTGGCCACACAGGCTCACTTTGCCACACAGGCGAGCACTATGCCACACAGGCGAACTCACACGAGCTTTGACACACGTCTTCTTTCACCGACCAGCCGACCAATGCTACATGGGTCCCAATTTCAATTAGGCCCACTAACGCAATAAGTAAAGAACGCTTCCCGGGGGAGGGCGCTAGCGACATGCTAACACATACAAGGCTGATATGCTCAAAACAAAGCAGCACAGCCCGCACATTTTATGCTATAAAGGCTATCCCTCTCTTCAGAGACAAAGTCATCAGAACTATTCATCTCTTCACAAGCTGCCGCTTAGTGCGGCAGAGCCCAATTAGACTGGTCCAACTAGGTCGATTTCAATTTTCCCCGTTACGTTCTTGTGGCGCTTCAGGTTGAGCTCACCGTGTAGGTTTACCAAACGAGAAATACCTACCGCTAAAAAACTAGGTGCTTATTGAACGAACTTTTGCGCGTTGTATCAAACTATCACGGTTTTAGATAAGTTCGCGTAAGTGTGGAGCATTGTGCGCTTGAATCAGCTAATTCGGCAATCGGCTCAAGAAATGGCGCAATATATTTACCCAGTTACTGTAAGAATAGCACAAACATACGTACTGCTTTGTCCTCCCTACTAATTACTGAAATTTCTGTGAAGCACAATGAAACCGTGCTGCGAAGAGTGGAGCGAGATTCGGCACCACTAATTTGGCGGACAAATTTGGCAGTGCACCGATTTGCGCTGTAGCTGTAATAGCGTGCACGTGGCATGCACTATATCCCTTGGTTTAGGTTACAAACGAATGGGAAGTATATAAAGGAGAAAACACTGCTGTCGGCACCGGCGCGTCTTACACATGCAATATTATCAATGCCAGGTCTGCCACCTTTCTGACCTTTTCAGTGACCACCGAGAGGTCCGCCTAGGATTTTTTTTTTCAATTGTGCTAAGCTGAGACGCTTTCGGGGCCTATTTCGATTCGTTGGCCATTAAAACGCAGGTACTAGGCTTCGATTTTCCGACAGGCCGTACTTTTCGTGGCCTTGGATTGAAAGTTCCTCTCCCTACCCCCACTTTCCATGCCCTGTTTTCCTTCTTTGTTGATGGCGGCCTATTATTGTTATTATTTGGTTATTGTGGGTTGCGCATAGCTGAAAGTCTTCCCCCTTCCATGGCCGGTCGGTTTTCTGAACCGATAACCATGGCGGCTGTCGCAAATGCTCGCCATTAGGATGGGGACCCCTTTACCGAGATGGCGGCGCTTCTGAGGTGCCCCTCCCCCTTACCCCCCTAAAACGAATAACTTCCTTTGGCTTATTCAGCCATTGTTATGGTCTGTCACGGGTAGTTAGGTCGGTGGCTGTAGGCCGGTGGTCGGAGTCGCCCAGGAAAACGTTCCTTCGTTCGTCTTCCCTTGCTCTGTCCTTCGCTTACTCTACCGATCAATTTCTCTCTCTCTGTCACTCTTTGGTTGGCTCCTTCGTTCGCTTGGTGGTTAGGGCTATTCGCTTACATTAACGATGTGAATCGATGGTTAGCGCAAAGTTTTTCTTTTAATTCCTAGTTACTGCCACTTGCCAAAGTTATTTGCTAAGGTATTTAACAGAGGTACGGAAAATTTTGACAGGTACACTGCGCGTGCGAGAAAAAAGCTGTGCGTTCTACACAATGGTTTCTCTGATAAGGTAACTAAGTATTCATTTCAATTGAGATTAGCGTTTTCCGCTGATGAGGTATGCAAATAGGTTATGAAGATGGTGGCATTACACACTAAAATTTGCTAAGCTAGAAGGAACACCGTTCAGCTTCAGCGGCAGTAAAAGAGCTCCGGCTATATAGATACGCATTTCCGAAGCCGTTCGCGAGTCACCATATTGGCTATACTGTTATACGAAAATATTGGCTATACATAGTAAATCTGCTTGGCAGAAGACGGAGGTTTCTCGAATATATTTTGTTATAATTCTCACTGCAAACAATAGAAACCACTAGAAAATATGTCACAGAGTTATAATTATCACTGCGAGCAATAGAAACCACTAGAAAATATGTCACAGAGTTATATCTATATAAACACGTGAAGACTAAAAATGGGGACACATGGGATGAGGTAGGTGTTATTATTCCCTATATGATAAACGGAAAAACAGCGTAATCATGAAGACGCTGTCGTGTTTCTTAAACACCGAAACAAGCAACCTAAGCAGTTTGTAACATGGAGGATTTCCTTCGTGCGAATTCAAGTAAGCGTCCTCTGTTCGGCCAATTGGGCCATGTGCAATACGTCGCAGCCCACGATGTCATGCTACTTTCAAAAGTTTGTTTGTAGGGTTTTCTCAAGTCCCTTGTACGCAGTGGTTGCGCCGTTCAAATAATATGCACTAATTTTCACACACCACTTATGATATGAACAATATTACTAGTTTTGTTTTCTCCATCTAAATCAAAGCGTTAAAAAAGCGCACGAGATGTGCAACTCGCATCGACTAAACCTCTATGGTTACCTTCAACGTAAAATAGAGCAACGGCTCTGTTCAATGAATGTTCATTTCTATTTCTATAAATGAGTACCCGACGCACAAGTTTATCGCAACTTTGAGCACCTCTTTGATTTTTGCTTGCTCGCTTAAGTTATAGTTACATCGATAAAAGGTCGTTCCGTTTGCGTGCATGTCACCTTCCCCGTTTTTACTACGGTTGGGTTTTTGATGCTCTGCCTTCTTAAGCTCCCCCATACCACCTCCATCCCTCTTGATGCGGAAAATAGGACAGACTTCAATCCTTCTGAAACCAACTTTCGTGACCTCATTTCGGCTGCAGTCGCTGCTGCATATCCTGCCGTTGTTCGAAAACTCAGCGGAATGGAAGAATATACTGCAGGACCGCAATCCTGACTAAAAAAGAAAAAGGGTAAATGAAGAAGAAGCAGAAGCAGAAGCTCACAGTTCACAGTCTCCATCTAAATTCACAATGCGACGTCTCTAACGCCGAGGACCCATTTTCTTAAGTCCATTTGCAGCTATCTCATGCCAGCAGCGCGTCTGTACGGGACATTACTCCTGCTAAAAAAAGCTATTAATGCGAGCATTTAAAAAAAAAGAAAAGCAGCGCAACAAAAAGGGCGTCACGATGAGGTGGAGGCCTTACAGCTCTTCATCTTACTGAGCAAATGGCAACAAGGCGGAGACACATAAGAAGCCGCTCGCTCAACTGGGTCTCTTATTGAATATGTGGAACTTGCAGAAACTTTTCGCGTGTCGACGTACTTTTTTCGTGAGTTTGACGGTGATGGTGCATAATGCGGAGTCTTTTCAAAAATGCTTGTTTGCCCTGCGTTAGGGTGAAGAGTGAGAAAGCGACATTTTCGGATGTTTGTTATGTGCTACAGGCGCCTATAAATGCATTTTTGTTATGCTGGAAGAGTATCAAAGACACACAAATGTGGTTCCTGTCTAAATAGGTCCATCCATTTTTCAGTCTGTTGGATATTTTTGGGAAGAATCGTTTTCTTTGCTTCGGTGGGCTGCTCGTGAACTTTGCATGGAGAGGATATCAGAAGGATCGTGGTATTTATTGGCACAAATTGTGGGGCACACTCTGCACGTTCAGGCGTTACTTTTTTTCGTAGCAAAAAACGACCTCGTCTGTTATAAAAAATCTCTCATGCAATCTCTAACCACGCACGGTTCCTTCCAATATATAGCTTACAACGAACAATGCCACTGCCTTACTCGTGAGCGAAAACAAAACACTTCATTACGAATCGTGTCCGCAAATAATACACATATTATAGCGGTAAATTCTTCTTCTTCGATCATGCGGAAGACCCCGGGCGAAAACACATATTTCTGCTAACATATTCCCAGCTGACTTTTACAGCCAGAGGGTTCCACTGGCCCGTATGGTGCCGCTGCGAGTCGTGTATAATTTGTCGCCAATGACAAATGTAGCGGCTTCGGCGAATTAATATTGTATGGTATGGAGTAATTAGCTCAAGAAAGTAGAAAAATTTGCACACCGGGATACCTGTAGCCAACTGCCGCACTTCTAAAAACACGCGGTTTATCAATTGCCATTGTTTAATTAGAATGAAGTTTGCAGCACTATATCGGGTCGCCAGCGCACGCTGAGCTCAATGAAACACCAGGATTTTAGAAATAGCAGATTTCTGAGAATTCTAAATGGGTCATGTTTAAGTACGTTGAGCATGTTATAATGACCCTGTATAATGAATGAAGATCGCGCCAATAAAAAAGCAAAGACGGCAGATGCAACGAACGCATTGGAATCTACGCTCGGCGAAACTTCATTGAAATGTATAAATTAAATGCCAAAAATGGGACCCAGGGTGCGTGCAATATTATCTGATTTCCAATGACATGAAGCGCCATGTTCGCGTTCGTCTCTCATATCGAAAGTTGTACGTCGTTTGGTCTTGTGTCGTTTGATTGGACATTATTTGCGAGATGGCTTCTACCGTAATTTTTTCTTGTGCTCAGCCTTATTATGGGTAACGTTCTCGTGGCCCATGCGCACGTCCTACCTCGAAAGCTTTTATTGAAAACAAGTTGAAATTTACTTGTATAACTTGTAACTAATTCTTGGTACGAGTTGTTCGGACGCTAACTACACTAAAGTGGCGTTTGCATAAGTGAAGTAATGTGGGGTTCAGTTCAAGGAACACTAACGGGTCGGGCCGAGCAAGCGGCGAAGCGAGTTCTGTCTTCGTACCTGCAAGGTGTGGATTGACTTGCACTCCACGCGTGGCAAGATGTATGTAAGCAAATTCGGGTCGGGCTCGTGAGCTCGAGCTGTGACTCCTCCCGCTGGCCATCAAGTTCATAAAAACAAAACTAAAGTCAATAACGCTTTGCATCCATTTCTGGATTCTTTTTCCAGAACTTGCTACGGTTGCTAGCCAACCGGTACACTCTATTAACAGCTTACATCTACAATCCATGTCTTTCCCTTCGTCAATGTTGCGGGCCCCGCACTCCCATTGCAAGTCACGAATCGCATGCGCGTTATCAGCTTGGCAGTGGATTTTCGAATGACAGCGGCGAATTTTCAGGAAAGGAAATGCAAGCAAGACAGATGGCCATTATTTTTGTTAGACAAAGATACGCGTGACAGAGTTTACACTATTTTTACAGTGCTGTCTTTCAATGACTTGCTGTAGGCTTTCTCTCTTTCGTTCCGCTAATTGTCCTCTCAGCCACATGCTTCTCACACACATGAAGTGAAGGAGGCAGCCGTGGTCTTTAGTTCTGTTCCTCGCATCCTTCATCGATCGTAAAATCTGGCGTCAGCAAGGCTCACTTTACGTTACGTATAAAATATGGCGCGTTTCTCGTTACGAACAACTTTTTGTCTAACATGACAGTGCGCACCAAATACTACACTTAAATAAAGAAGGCAACCGTTCAGATTGTCAATGTAATGTCTTTTCTGAGCTGCTCCATGAAAGACTATCCATGGTAAGTGCAGCTTGACTCACAGCTTTCTTTCATAGGTTAATTTAAGTTACAAGCCCTGTCCCTGACCAATAACAAACACAGAGCAAGGAAATCGGTATGGTATCAGTGGAGTCACCAGGTTCGCCATGAGATGCAAAATATATATTTGACCTTTGCCCATCTCTGCTTAGTCTTCATTGAGTGATACGTGCTTCAACTATTTAAAAACAATAAAACCATGTCACAGCATTATGAAATCTTCAGCAATTCTTGCTTCAGTGTACGGATACTCCTTTGCGTTCCTCATTTACACAGCGTGGCACGTAAAATATGCGCATAAGTACACCGCTGCTCCTTATCTAACGTTTTTCACGTGAGCAGTTATGCCCTTCTAAGTGCTTTCCTCGTTGAGTCACATGTTCGTTCAGTATTAAAGATTAAATATATTATGCATAACACGCACACAGGAGGGCAAACGACGAAAAGCTGTCTTGATTAAATAATGTGGGGCTTAGGTAGAAAGTCCTCCGCGCCGTTTGGATCGATGACTTCGCTTCACGTCAAGCCGAGCATGCCGAAGAGCACGAACGATCAAGCTATGGGAAGCATAATGTGCCGTTTTGCCCGCTGTAAGGAGAGCTCAAGTGTCCCTCTCCAATTGTCGTTTTGCGCGTGCGCAAGGAAGAGAACGACAAAACAGCATTTTCTTGGAAAAAAGCATTATTTGGTGTTTTTTTTTTTTACCATGAGCTCGAATGAAAGCTACTTGTACTACGTTTCCTGTATCAGGTGCAAGGGTGGGGAAGCCTACGAAAGAAGCACGGTAGCCTAAACTTATCACTCCACGCGTTACGTATATGCTTGGTTGCGCGCTGGCGGCGTTTGCTAGCGCGAGCATGCACGTGAAGCTGCCGCGACGGGTTGTGCATAAAAAACAACGAAAGGCAAATTGATTTAGAACAATGTTTTAGAAGTCGTCTGAGTACATGGCGTGTTCGTTCCTAAGCATAAATTCTTTCTTTTTTTGATAGAGAACTTAGCTTATATGAAGAACATCTCCTCAAACATCAGTCTGAAAACACCGAACTATTTCTAAGTGCGAACACAGCCACTGCAAAATGAATCTAGCCTGCACAGCGTTGCAGCTGATGTATGAATGGGAGTTTAGTGTTCACTGAACTTTTGTGCAACCCGTCTTCATAGTAAGGTAAAGCAATGTAAACGCTTTCTTGTTATGCTCGAACATTCTCTTAACGAAGTGTTTTAAGCGCTGACGCAGGCGGCGCAACATTGTGCGTGAATTTGATTATAAAATGCGAGATCTCTACGGCCTGGATTAATGGGAAAAAAGTAATCTTGTTGTGTGTACATGTACTTCTTAAGGTTATTTATAAATGCATGCATACTAGCCTGATCGATGCCGTAGATCCAGATGTTCCTTATCTATTTATTTTTGTATTTACCATAGCTCAACTAATTAAATATAAAAAACGCAGAAACTAACGTTTGCGGTATTACTGTTGATTGCCCAGCACGTGCCATCGCACATTTGCCAACAAATGTTTCTCTGTTATTTTGTCACTTCTATGCAAGGTTGCTGTAATGTGTTGCAGTCTTGTTTACACTAACTCTCGCGCAGCTGTGGTTTTTTCGAGTAGGGCTACTGCCAGCAGCGGCTCCTTACGCTGGTACTGGCTCCTTAGTTTAAGGTGAACATGCTTTGTCTCATTGGGAGCGTACAAATCTTTTAAGGCGAAAGCCTTATATGTCTCATCTTTCAGTGAAGATTCAACGTCCTTGAGTGAAAAGAGTGTCGTCGAAGTGAAATCGTACACGATGACCACTCGGTGTAGTAACTCATTTACTACACCGCCCCGGCATCGTGTGTTATCTATAAGCAAAGGCTCGCACAACAATTTTGATGGTGCGCGGGTCACCGTCGTCATCGTGTTAGTTAAAATATAGTTAATTCAGGCACTCAAACCCACGACCTTCGGTGGGAATAGAACCCTCGAGCTTATGTGGGAGTCAAACCCACCACCTTTGGCGTTAAGGCGAAGTTGATTAATACAGCGTTAATTGAAGCACTCGAACCCACCACCTTTGGTGTTAATTAGGGTGAGGTTAATTAATGCAGAGGTAATTAAGGTAGCGCGTCAACTAAAGTACTCGAACCCGCGACCTTTGGTCGGAAAAAACAAGTAATAAGAAGCAACGACGCATTCGAATGAAAATGTCAAGTAATTTAATGAATGTCTCTCGAGCGCACAGGCTTTCGCCTTCACCCTCTTTGGCGTATGCTAAAGTGACTGTCAATTTTTTTTGTAGTTTCACACCGTATGTTACAAAATTAGAAAATTTCTATGCCTTCATAACATATAAATATCCCCGTAGAGTAATAATCGAATCTACCAATAAACGAACGAAACTAGAGAAACACGAAAGCCTCAAAATCCGTACATTCCGCGAAAACGTGCTCATTTTAGGCATTCACGGTGTAAGTTAAAATAGGAAGGTCGCACGAACTGCAGTAACCAAACTTATGCGAATAATTTGAATACAGGGTCTGCGGTCCGCTAACTTTATTACGATATCGATGCTTTTGTGCGACTTTTTGTCAGCGCTGTTCACGCGTCGGCGCCGCCACTCGTCGACGCTCTGCCTCCGGCAGGTTGTTTCAGCCGACGCTCTCTTTCTACGCTTTGTCGTTGTTGAATAAAGGACAATCAGTGAGAAAATAGGCCACCTAGGAGCTGGCTATCCCAGTCATCAAAAGTATCTCCAGCTATTAAAAAATCTTTTGAATAAACAAAACAAAACAATGTTTACGCTGCGTATACGGCAGTCTATCACGCTCGGTCGGGCACTTCTCGCAAACGACTTACTCCTCCGCGATGATACGGCGGGCATGCGTGTTCCGAGAGGGGACGGCTCCTCTTGTGACCTCCTGTGGTAGTACGCAGCCAGGCAGCGCCTCACAACAGCTGTGGGAAAGCACGCTAATGTAAGCAAAAATGATTTTCGAACAGGTGAGAGACCACGAACAGCACAAATTTTGCTCCATCGCGGTAAGAGAATGACCTGTCTCACTTAGTGCTTAAGCTCAGTATTGTTCGGCACGTTGGCACGGCCACTAGGGACCGCCAAATGGTTTTATCAAACATGCTAGGTTGGAGACGGAAGGCAACAGGAAACGCTGTATACACTGCAGAGTGAAAAATGAAGAAAAAAAATAAAAACAGAATGGTGAAGGAAGTTCCTAGTAATTTCCTTGCCTTTGCCTTGGGAAGGATGAATGGGCAGAAAAGCAGTCGCACAGCCTTTGAAACATAGCTTTTGCCGACTATGCAGCGTCACTACGCTGCAATTGCTGTGCTACTGCCTAAACATACTGCTCATTCTGGTTGCAGTGCGAAATGGACGTCAGCACAGCACACAAAAGTGCACTGCACCCCTGACAATTTCGTTAAAAACAGCCAATAATGTTGTTCTGCCTCTGTTTCACAGCGATGTACAGATATATTCCGCTTTCGGAAAGCACCTGTTCTTCAATACCCGCGATGCGAGACAGGCTGAAGTAATTGTGGGGTCGCGATGTCAAAAATGCCACTTATTAATTGGGTGGCTTTCGATACTTGTGTTTCACAACTCTGGCGAGCGCAACCTCGGACCCCACCGACGTTGCGGACGGCTTGAGCATGAGTCTAGCAGAAGTAGATCTTGATGCAGTTGCTATCACTCCACTACTTAGTAAGCTCCGGTACACAGGTTACCGGATGCAACCCGGTAGCCTGTTACCGGATGGTAACAGGTTACTATCCGGTACACATACTCCGGTACACAGGTTACCGGATGGTAAGCTGTGTACCGGAGCTTACTAAGTAGTGGAGGGATAGCAAGTGCATCAATATCTATACTTCTACTAGACTCATGCACATGCTCACGCACTTTACCGGATGGTAACCTGTGTACCTTGCGCACCATGTGTACCAGGAATGGAAGACAAAACTAGAGGCGCAATGCGTTTCGTCTTTTGTTCCTTCTCCCATTCATGTAGTTTTCAAATAACCTGTATACCGCAGTGTACTAAGATATGTGTTGTCAACTAGCTCCTCTGAAGGCCTGGTTAACCATGGCTTCATTTGAGTCGTTCACAGAAGCATGCAGGGGCCCTATACGCACAGGCAGAGTATGGCATATACATATACATGTAGGCAAACATTGCTTCAGATAAAACTGTGGCAAAATCGGTGCTGTGGAGTGAACTTGTGATAACTCGTGCATTGGCCATACCAATCCCGCCAGGTGATTGCAGACATGCCCTTCTTTCTCCCACCGGAAAAGGAAAATATGACACGGTCGGAGTGCACGTAATGTAGCACTGCAGAATGTACTGTTATGCGTCCTGTCACTGATTGCCCAACACGTGACCGGTAGCAAAATATCTTGCGCAGTCGTCTCAGCACTTAAGGCAGGCGCATCTGCTCAGCGCGAAATGTGGTTACGCACTAATCAACCCCCCCCCCCCCCCCCCCCGTCCCTGTCCCATTCAGAAAAAATAAAAAAAGGAAGGAGTATAAAAGAACCAGAAATTGGCATAAAGCTGTGCAGGAGTTTTTCGTGGGCAGTTCCTTGAACAATTCTGTTTGAACGGTTGTCTGTGTGACTTAAATCCGCGACGCTGAGCGTGTTATTTTGGTTGCGCTGTTTAATACTTCAATATTCTGGTTCTAGATCGGGAAACAGCGCAAATCTCCTAGCAGCATTCCTTAGCGCTGGATTAATTTTCACATCTGTATAATGAATCAAATTTATTAATAATTACATAATTATTTCCCGCAAATTTAATGTTGCTCAAGTACCATTTACTCATATTTTGGTACTAGTATACTCTCTGTTGGTGAAAAAGAGAAAAAAGTTATAAATAGGCTTTTATGCGCACAAAATAAAGGCACAACAAAAACGCCAGGTTGTTGGCGCATTAAAATTCATGGGTTAGTTGGTGCTTGCGGACCGACATCATATTGTAGCGCAAAAATACTGGGAAAGAAGCATTAACATCGACTGGCAGATCAGAGGTTATTGGACTTTGCACGGTCAACGTTCTGTATGTTCCCATGACGTTTTCCTGCTTCCGTTGTTTTGATTATTTCAGAATGTTCTTTTCCTCCATATTTCTATTTGACTAGCCGTCTTGTACAGTGGCCAAACTCACCATATTTGTCAGCTAATAAACAAGAATGAATATAAGAATAAGAAGGCCTCGCCATGATAGACGTGACACGTACGAGCTTGCGCGAAACTCTGCGGTCGATATTCTGAGCTGTACTTCGGCTCTCTCGCCTGGAGCTTTTATCCTACGTCCTTCGGTTTCCTTTCGCCTACATATCCGTAGACGAGCCACGCGAGGCCGAAACTCTGTCCTTCCATGGAACGAACTCTCAATTTTGCATGAGGGGAAAAAAAGAAAACAAAATAAATGCACAACAGGAAATCGGGTCGCAGGAGGCGACCGCCGTACAAGTCAAACGTGCCCGCCATCAGGAAGGAGGCCGGAAGCCAGAAACGTTTTGCGTTGTTTCTTCTTATCATGCACGCGCTTCGCTTCGCTCTTGCCTACGGGTCTGTATTTGTCCTAGCCCGTGGCGTTTTACGTGACTGGCGCTGTCCGATCTAAGTGATTAATCCCGCTGCGTCACACTGCGTCGCGTGTATACGTGTCCACTTCAGGGCGTGCCCCAATTCCTGGTTTGGAACTATGATCTTTTTGGCTGTTTATAACGGAGCAAAAGTGCTCTTTCTTGCTTGTAGTATTAAACACTGTTTTTTAAAGAAACCATAGAAAAGGCACAGCGAAAACACACCATGTAAAACGCAGTGGGCTTGAATCAGGCATTATGGCCAAAGACAAATTGTACGGTGAATCCTAAACGAAGAGTGTACGTGTCAAAATGTTTATTCAACATCATACTTCACCGCACAGCACCAGGTTCCAGAAGGCGGTCTTTCTTCTGACACGAAGTCTGGATTCGCTTTTGCTATTGGTGGAAATTATCTAGTATTATTTGTAAGACTATTAGGGATAACAATATATTTTGAAAAATTCTCCGCAGAGCAAGAGAGTGAGAGGCAGAATTATAACAGAGGAAATGCAGAGAGGTTAACCAGGCGCAGGTTAGATTTGCCACCCTGCACTGTGGAAAGGGGATATAGGGACGAAAAGACAGATACTTTGCTGTGTTCAGACAAGTGAGTATGCCGGACACAAATCGGCACGCAGGAAAAGTAGGACGTAAATGAAGAACAATATAAAAATGCGCTGCGCTGCCGCGTTCAGTAGTAATGACCACGAATGCACTGAGCCTTTGAATGTCTGCAGAGCAATCGTCATCGCAAACAGCATAGCGCAACTCCTTTAGAGCACACAGACGCAGTTACAACAGTGTCAAACTATGCTCGGTCAAGAACATTTAATATACGTAGAACATGAAAGCAGAGCTTCTTCCCTAGCATCATGCAGCCTTGAGAGTACGTACTACTTAGTGATATTTCACAGCGTTTTTGAAAACCTTTCCCTGTTTTACTTTTCTCACTGTCGATTTTGTTTCTTCGTGAAGCTTTCGCGCGTCGCCTCTGTCACAAACGGTGCGGAGCGCGTTGACCCCTCCACCTGGTACCGACATTCATCAAGCTGTAAGGTTTACTAGTTTCACTCTCAGCAAACTTTGAGAACACTTCAATAACCCTGTTTAGTCTGTTGTATTTTTTTTTCTGTTCACGCTACATGTCCGTGAGAGAAGTCACAGTGACGTCGTAGGTTGGAGCATAATTTCGATAACCTGCGACTCGTTGACGAATTGACTAAGTCTATCCCACCGAAAATGTTTTACTTATCACTCTTCGTTTTGCATTTGGCACCCATTGAAGCATGCAGGTAAAACCCACGACCTCTTGCTTAGCAGCACACTGCCGTATTGACCCACGTTTCACCCCAAGGTGCCTACAGTGGAAAAATCACCAGCCCTTTCGTTGTCGAGAAAAGGGGGGTAAGCGAAGCTTGCCGTATGTGTATCAGACCTTCGTGATGATTTTCTCTTTCTTTTTCTCTCTTTCTTTCTTTCTCTCTATTTAGCTTTCTCTCTTTCTCTCTCTCTATTTCTCTTTCTTTATTTCTTTCTCTCTCTCGTTCTCTCTTTCTTTGTTTCGTTCCCTCGGCCTATCTTCGTTTCTCTCTCTCTATTTCTTTCTCTGTCTCTCTCTTTCTTGCTTTTTTCTCTATTTTTCTTTCTTTCTCTCTTTCTTCCTCTCCCTTTCTCGCTTTCTTCCATTCTCTCTCTCTCTTCTCTCTTTCTTTTTTGTCCCTGGTATGTGCCATTGAGCTTGGACCCTTTCTGCACTATCGCCAGGATCAACGCACTTTTCAGCGTGACACCACCGCCGCCACCACCACCGCCGACACTTGTGAGCCTATAAAGCTTCGCTTAAAATCTTTAACCACGACATAAAACCGCTTGTGTGCGTCCACTGGCTTCATCCGGGTCCTCTCACGAAAACATCACCACGAAGAACAAAGTTCTGCGTTTACCTACAGTTCTGTATTTACATGAGTGCAAATAACGATGCAGCCCGTGGCTAGAGTATGCGGCTTAAAGTCGCGAAATAGGAATTAAAGGTAACGTGATAGATTAACTAGACGCCGGTGACCGTAAGCCCGCATCTGTGGCCACACTAGCTGTTGCACCAAGCATTCGAATGAACATGCTCTCAAAGCTATCGAGCGGTAACATTTTTCGAAACCATGAAATAGAGGCACTACAGCTGCACGTCTATATAGTCAAGATGCCCGAGGGCTGCAGATATTGCCGCTTCTGTGGCGGAGACAGCGGACACTGAAATATTAGTTAAAGGACGACCGCGGGTTATTTTCCTAATACCGGATGAGATTGGCAGCCAGTGGTATATTACTGATCGTGCACTGCGTAATACAATAATCGTGCAGCGGCGTCTAGCCACGAGCATTCCCCAGGCGTCCACCGTTGTTAGATGCGGTGTATAGAAGCAACGGACACGCCGAGCGCGGAGGGATGGTGAAACTCAGTTCTCGTTATTTGCACTCACAAGGTCAGGCCAGAATGGGAAGGACATGAACGGAGTGGCCATCTTATAGCCAAGTGATGGCGAACTGGTACTCGCCAACTGCACCCGCGGTATTCGCGCGCCGTCTCGATCGAGACATGCGCGAAGCTTGGCAACATACGAGCGCGGAAAGCTAACGGCTGGAAGCGATGGCTGCCCGACGGAGCGCTGACGGTCGCGGCGCGCGCAGCAAACCCAACAAACGAGCCCGGCAGAGCGGATATTGAATGGCCTCCGGTGTGTCCAGGGACGCGACCGTGTCGTGCCGAGCTGTTTGTCTTTGTCGTCCCCGCTGTAGCTTCTCTTTTTTTTTTGCCTGAAGAGCATCAAATATTGGGTCACGCGAGAGGAACAGAGAAAAAAAAAAGGAAATTTATGGTTGTGCGGTTTATGTGCGCGCGCCGGAGGGCAGCCCCGGCATGTCGCCCGTCGCAATCGCTCGTAGCATCCCAAACTGTCGCACCCTGCGAGGCTAGGCGAACAGTATAACCAAAGAAAATGTTTTACGCAGGACTAAGGAAAATTTTAAAGCCTACATGGCCCCGCAATCACAGTGATTACATGCAGAGTATGTAACGAGAAAAAAAAAGAACATACGCATAGCTTATGTTTAATATTTTTCAGTCTAATGTAGCAGCGCGAGTAGTGTATTTGATGACTATTTTTGTCAAGTGCGTGTAAAAGGTAAAAAAATGAGCAACATACACGGCGTACTTACCACTTGCACGAATAGGGAGTAATTCCTGACCACTACTAGCATAATTTAGGTTAAAGTGGTTCATGTATCCTGAGTGGCGTTCTTTGCTTTTTTTTTCCGGCCGTAAACTTACAAGATAGCCTAATGTCACGCGCATGTTTATGAAAACGCCGGATGAGTCGTTGCTCCGGGCATGAAAGAATGCACTTGTGGTTAATGGCTCAGCCGGGGTCATTGCGGTAATATCTCAATGTATACTAAAAGCAGGCAACGCGTTAGCGCTCTATATAACTTGCCGTAGTGTTCATAAATTGTAAGTGGTGATTTCATGAAGACAAATTTGATATTTTTACCATAGAATAATTATGTAGACATGTAGTCTTTTCTTCGTCTGAGGACAAGAAATCTAGCTTCGTATTACTACATCGTAAAAAGGAATAGCCGTAATTATTATAAGGTGAATAAACTTCTGTTATATTTATTTAAATAAATATAGTTACGAAAAACAAATGCTATATTTTGCTGAATTATTGAGGAGCTGATTGCTACATGTTTATATTTATGTTTATATATTTATGTTTCTATTTCCCCTTTCCCTTACCCGTAGTGCAGGGTAGCAAACCGGATGCTCTTCTGGTTGACCTCCCTGCCTTTCCTCTCCTTGCTCTCTCTCTCTCTCTTATGTTTATATCAAGCACAATAAATTGAGAGATAAAGTATAGCCGGCTCTGTATATTAACTAATGTTCGCGGACTATGTACTCTATCTGTGATAAGGGAACTTCGGATTTCAACGACTGTGTCAGAAAATTTTTTACAGCAGTGAGCAAGTCTTCTTATTTTTTTATTTTTCTTTGTTCTTTAAGTGCTCTCTTGAACCATAAAAGAAGAAACTGAGTGTCTTATTGCAATCTCTCTGTTTGAGAAACTACGCTAGCCATTCATCCATTGTTAGGCAGTGTACCACTGTGTGATTATCATGGCACAGTGATTAAAGTATTATATTGATGAGCTTGACTAAAATCACGTGTGCTTTCATTCGACGTTTCCTTCTATTTCACTTATTGTTTTACGTGATGCAGATAACGTTTACAGTAAGTGAACTATCCAAAATGATCTAATGCACCTAAAAGCACAAATGATTCGCCAATCTTTCTACATTATCTCTGTCGTTCCCCTGGAACCCCATCTAGGCTAGAGCCACAGCACTCACGACGAGATTTACATTTTATCTTAATAACATTCCTGTATATCTCTGTTGCATACCAAAAGAATATGGTGCGTATTGACTCAACGTCGTCACGATGTTCGTCGCTATGGAGATATTGTCACGTAGTAGTGACGCTTAACAGTCGTAAAACTGGGTATGACGAAACTGATTCTTTATTGGGCGAACCTGTGCCCACAAAAGCAAGCTACACTCGAAGCACAATAATAGAGGCGAACACAGTCGGCGATCGTCGAAATCTGATCAGCGGCGAAACGCGTCGGCTTTTATACCTGAGTCATCGAAGGTTTCAGATTAATCCCTGATGCCCGCGTGTCTTCCAGAAAGTTCTACCATCAGATTACATGAGCGTCGGTGACCACAGACGAAGGATAGAAGCATCGATAACGTTCGAGAAGCTTCCGATGCAGGCGATAACGTTTAACACTTGTTAGCCGGTGCAAAGCGGCCACCCGTGAAAAACATGTATACGTCTCAATATTGTGCTTTGAACATCGCGGCGAATCTGCCTTTTACACCAATTTTAGTCTCTCAGAATCTGCTATTAGTGACGAACCACTTACTTTGGAAAACGGAGTCTGCGCTTGAGTAAACTTCAAGAAATGATTCTTTGCAGCGCTTCAAAGTCCGCGGACTAATGAGGCAACTGTGGCCTCAAACGTTACTCCACACGATGCACTACACCGACTCATCACAGCAGAGCTTTGCGCAGTTAATTCCACCAGAACATTATAGATGTTCCGCAGGCAAGCTGCTGCATGGGAAATTAATGTAAAACAAGAATCTGCGGAAAATCCTGCCGCTTCTTCAACACGCTCTTGTCAATAATTTAGCTACGGTATAAGCTAAAGTTCTGGAAACGCTGAGCACTGTGAAGTATCGTCACTGTTGCACTGTGCATCATCACAACGCGCGATCAAGCCGGACGCGCGCGCTTGTCAATGGTGATGACTGGACGGCGCGCACTATACCTTCAGTTATGCTTCGGCCACGCGCTCCGCTGTTCGCATTTCTTTTCATCGCGATAGTAAATCAGCTACGCGTAACAATATTCTCAATTCACTGTACCTTTGAATTATGTATGAAAAATGTTAATCGGGAACCGTATAGCGCATGGATTCTTTGATTTTAATTTATCTTTTTTCGTCTTCTCGCACAGTTTGTCTTCCTCAATGCCGCTCAGGTGCAAACTGGTCGCGCAGATTCGATGACCCTGGCTTTAACTATTCTTGCGTCATCGGTTGAGAAAAGCCAAATAAAGTTAATGGGGGAAAGAAGTCGCTAGAAGACGCATATTTTCAATCACATCAAATATGCACTCTTCAACTGTTTGTAACCTCTCCTGAATTACATGTATGCTATTTTCATTCAAATTTCTGGTTTGCAAAGTGTGCTAGTTTCAAAAGACTATGACATGACAAACTTTGCACGCTTGTTCAATGAACGTTCTGCTTCAATTAAAAAAAGCCGTGCAAAAGTGACGTGCCTCTGAAAGGCAAGCAGAATATATTTTTCTAGTCAGCATCTATGAACAGGCAGTCTTTCAGTGCGTGTTGTCAGTTCATAGCATTGACAAACCAAATTGTGACGTGAAGAATTCTTATGGTTGTGCGCACGCTGACGTTTCTAATCGCAAATTATAAGCAGCAACATAAACGTTCTTTTTTCCAGGCGGTTGCGTTTTGCGCATGACCTGTGTTCCGAGGGTCCCGTATGCACTAATGCGTTGAAATAAAGTACGGCATTGCATGACCCTGCTAACTTCCGTCAACTATAAACAAACATTAAGTGACGGAATTTCTTTACAATATTTCAATCGCGCGGAAAATGTATGTGGGGTCACGGTTGGGCTTGTGTTGTATCTTAAATACTATGACACATCTCACAAGCCGCATTGTTTGCTATGCCTAACGATGCGCAGGTTTCTGCCGTGCTGTGACCATCCGACGCCTCATCGTACCGCGTTGGGTGCGGAACGGTACCGACACGCCTGCCGTGCTGGACTGCGAATACGTCTACAACGAGAACGACTTGAAGCTGGTGGTGAAGTGGTTTTTCAATGATGGACCCGAGCCGGTGTACCAGTGGATACCCGAGATGCGTGTCCGTGAGGCATTCGGTGTTTTGCAAGGACGCCTGGACGACACATTTTCCGTCAGCTCGCGCGACGTGTACTCACAGTACCGAGCCATACGCATCTTGAGGCCCACCTGGGAGCTGAGCGGCAAGTACACCTGCGTGGTGACTTCGCTCGCTGGCCAGGACGCCCGGCACCAGGACATGACCATCTTCGGTGAGCAGACGCTATCTCAAGTCTGTAATGCGACTGAATAAAAATCGTCTAACCAATATTGAGGGTTGACGGAGTCGTCACCATAGTTCATCCAACACCTTCAAGAGTCAAGGTTGCACGAGAGGACCGCTAGGGAAGCCACAGCGTAATTAAAGGACGCATATTTCTTTCTTTTCGACTTTTCAGTGGCGAACATGCAGGATACTTTATTCTGTCTCACGTACTGATGTCTTCACTTTGCCGAGCTATTACGTGCTCCTTGTTTAAAAAAATACCCATCAAGCAATATAAAAAGAAGTCGTACTTCATAATAGATGAGGAGAACACTATATAGTTTGGATCTGAGCAGCCTATATTTG
The DNA here is from genome assembly GCF_013339745.2 of Dermacentor silvarum. Classification (NCBI taxonomy): domain Eukaryota; kingdom Metazoa; phylum Arthropoda; class Arachnida; order Ixodida; family Ixodidae; genus Dermacentor; species Dermacentor silvarum. Next base: position 53,247,777 of record NC_051159.1, on the reverse strand, counting down.
TCTAAAATTGTTTCCAGGCCTGATTCTAGCAAAAAATATCGATATTTTGTGGACAATAGAAAAGCTCTTTGGCGGTCTAGAACCAAAAGTTACTGCAGTAGTTGTGAGTACAATCAGATATTTTCACTCGCAAAGCATCCGCCGGAACCAATACAGCATGAACGTACTAGGTGAGTAGGAAAGGGACTAAGTTTTCCTTTCTCCGCCTAGATTTTGAACAGCTGGTGCTGTTGCTTTAATGTGTGCGGAAATGAGGAATGAAGCAACTGTAATGTGAGTATGTTGGTGCGATCAGCTGGCAACTGAAAACTTATTACCGTACTATAACACCAAGTGTACAAGTCAATCCGTGTGGAAGCCATGAAGTTCATGCTCGAAAGATAAAAACACTCAAACACTCACGGCGAATATTTATCACGCCCCTTCCAATGCCCTTTCAGCCTTCGCTAGGTGGTGTGTTCTGGTGCTACTGTCACCATTATACCCACCACACCGTTTCAAAGGGGACGCTCACAGCATCCATCCATCCATCGTCAACTCTAGAAAGCTTTAGAACAAGCTCTGCCTATTCCTGCGCAACAGTGCCGCGTATCGTAATTTTACCGCTCCGTTTACGCTGACTTGTGCTAATGTTTTACCAATGCCCCTGTAAGACCCTATTCCTTTATGGCACGTGATAAAGAGCAACAAAGCTTTACATGATGCCGTGGTGCCCTGCAGGCTTTTGTTTTCGTGGCTCCCACAATAACGCTGTCACCGAGGCCACCCCTGTGCGAGCCTTTCCCGGAGGTCAATTACCTCTACGCACGCAGCAGCTATCGCACCATATCGACATTGCGTGCTTCGCTATACTTTAGGGAGAACTATACGAAGCGGAGCGGGTCGCGTTTGTTCAACGTGTGTGATTGCTGGAACGATGCGCGTGTTTCTTTTCGTCTGTTCATAGAAGCCACATTCTGCTTTATTTAGGCTCAGCTCTTACTTCAGAGGCTTAGAGAGATTCGTTTGGCCCCTGTGCAAAAAGGGAACGTCACGCAACACCATTGCTGCTCAGATGAAAAGAAGGTGAGCTTAAAAACAGTGCATATTAGATTCACGTTTTTCTCAAAGTTATTTTCGATCATGCTAACTCTGACACACGCGCCAAGCAAAGATGGATTAAGAAATGTAGCTCGTAGTCGTACAAGTTAAACTTTTTTTATAACTAGGGAAAAAGAAACGGATCACCGATTATTCTGCGTCCCTTCCAGTAAACTGTATCTCATTTTGCTGTCGAGTTCTCATGTCATATGCTTTAGTAACATAAAGGCGCATGGAAAAGGTATATGTAAGGCAAGAACTATTACCGCATTAAGAAGCCAAGCAGGTCGCTACGTTATCAATACTTTTCCCTGAGCATATCCTATTGCATAAGAGTTCTACGGAAAAGCCATGCTTCCTACGATATTCGCCATAATTTAATTCCTTCTCATGCGTTACCTCACTAAAGCAATCACTGAAAGTTGGGCTTTCTAGATTATGGGAACCTCAAGAATCACGTTATTCTTGGAACGCAGATATTTTCCACATTGCGGTTTCGGTAAGAGCAATTAGTGCACCTAAGCACGTTTCAAACGTCTAGCACCTCTTTCTTTGACGGTGACTCATAACAAAATAGTTTTGCTCAAGTTTTCTTAGGAGCAGCCATTGCTGAATATCGTTTTATTCAACCTACCCTTAGGAACTAAACGTAGAACGGGACATACATCAGCTAATCTCGCCATAGGAAATTCCTTCTTTGTTTGCGTAGCTTTATACGTATTATAGCTAGGTACGTTTTAGTCACCTTGTTAAGACTAACTAGGACTGTCCTAATGCTGGTATTTTTTGTTTCTTTTGTATGGCACAATACCCCTGCGACAGTGAAGGCAAACGTGAGCTTGAATATGTTAAAGAAAGTGCCGATTCCTTATCCTATGTAGCGTGTGCTTCTGAAGTCTGAAACGCACAGGGGTACTCTCCTTAGCGCTTTGAATTTGCAGTCTTGGTATCTGGTGAACAGTGGTACTGTTTTACATTGCAAAAAAGGATAAAGCACAAGAAGCCTTGTTACACTGAATTTGGAGCACAAATTAGAGGGTTCCTGCTTCTTCCCAAACGTGTTACCGCTAGCGGTTTACCGGGTTACCGAGAGATATAAGGCCGCAACAAGGCTAGCAGCGAATTTTTTTGAGATTTTGTCTAACCAGAATTCCTTGGACACAATTTTCTTGTTTCATAGGGTTCTTGTCGAAGAAGCATTAAAAAAGACAACGTGTTCGAGACTATGCCGCTGTGAAAAAATTACATCAGTAGCGAAGTAAAATACTATTGTTTACTGCAATATTAGCTCTGTATTTGTCTGTTTGAAGTCTGCACCACCGCATGGCGCCAACAACCGGACCACTAACCTCAAAAAATAAAGCAGGCTAGGTGCTTGTTTGTCACCAATCCGTTTCAGAGGGGGTGCTCATCATCATGCTCATCCTCATAATCATCACATTTACGCTACCGGCAATCCGCAAACGATCTGAAAACGGTAAGACGTTTGCGGATAAACTAAAACTCTATTATTGAAACTACTAGCCGTTTGGGTTCCATCGCCACTGTGCACCTATCGTATTTCACTTTCGTGCTAAATTATTCCGAAACTTTATACACCTTGAACCTATGGAAGCACAAACTGCGTGTTCTAGAGAGTGACACCACCTGCTCTTGTTCAGCTGGTAGAGCATTTCGTATGTGATGAGGAAGTGGCGAAGTCAACCCGACCAACCGCCTCTTTCAATCCTGTCACTCTGATTACCATTTTTCGTGGGAAATATACAATCCGATGACACGTTGCTGTACCAGACAGTAGGATTAGCGCATTCTTTTGGAGATTCAATAGCTTATCGTACTTTTACCTATATGCACAAATTCTATTGTTTACAATGAGCACCCCAGTCAATTACCGCACAGAAGGTTTTGAGTACGCGCATATCGCTTGCTGGCAGCTCGATGTTCATTCATCATTACGACGAACCATAATTTTCAACAGACTGCCCATAAATATTTCTTAGGCAGTGCCAAGGTAACAATAGCTAATACGTCGCTCAAGGCAACACTATTTCTCAATGAAGAAAGTGCTTTTGAGAAGGTAAGAAAAGAACATTACCTTTAGAATTCATGCCAGCAAGATATTCTTCAGATTAATAAATACACAAGTACACTATTCTTTCGTAGAGTTGTATAGAGATGTTATGAGTGCCCATGTTGTTTTTTCTCCTATTAGAATGCGGTGAAAGCAAAAAACCAAACCCGGACGAAAGATGGTTTTACAAATGCAGCATCGTCCTACAGATGCCATTGCGTTGGCTCATCATTAACGTTAGTAAAGCTTACTCTCAAAGTTATTGCCAGTGAATCTTATAGTCAGTTTTCTTTTATGGTCTCTGAGACCGCCAAGTACTTTCGCGCATTACAATGGTAACATGTCACGTTGCATGTAAATGCTTACCTTAGCAATCAACCTCATTTGTCAAACATTCACTCTATTTTACTTTTGCCGACAACCTGAAATACGGCTTGCAGGTTGTGAAGAGTACACCTATTCAGTACATTTTCCTTAGTTTCGACGATTCCTATGAAGCAACGTGTGTGGAAAAAGTATTTTTCCCTCCTCATTTCTATTTCACGTTCATCTTCTGTGCCAAACTTTGCAGTGCCTGCCAAGTCATTCTCCTTCAACTACAGCAGCTCGACGGCGTCATCGGATGAACAGTTCCGGTCCCGTTCTACGGAAAGTGCCGTGAGACTGCTGTGCATGGCTCGGGGCACGTACCCTAGGCCAGAACTCAAGCTTTTCCTGATCAAGGGAGGAGCTAGGAGGGCAGCTGGTGACGCGGGCCTCCGAACTTACACTACGGCCACAATAGAAGAAGGGCTCTTCGACGTAGCCCTTCATGCCGACATGAACGAAGGCCAGCTATCCACGTTGGCCGATCTCTTCGAGTGCGTGTTGGAAATCCCATACAGCAATTATGTGATGACGCGGAGAATGAGCCTCGCGCGTGGTAAGCTGGCACTCCACGTTTTCTTGATTCATTGCTCGTTTAGGTTGAAAGTCTCAATGTCTCACAGTGATTATGAGAGATGCTTTAATATTAGGACTGAGCAGAATCACAAGCTCACGTAACCCCGCACTGTGCATTGCATTCGTATTGAAATTCGCTGCCATGTGACACATTTGCCGAATTCGCAGTGCTTAAATGACCATGCTCTACTTTAAAATTACATTATCCCAGCGCAAGTCTATCACCGGGTTGTTTCCCTTCAGGAACGAAGGGCAGCTCCTCTAGATTCAGCATTGGTTTAAGCATTACCACATTTTCCCTTTAAAAAGAAATTGTGTCATTAAACTTTTATGAAAGTGTGGTTACAATCGGATGACACAAGTACCGAGGTGACATCGGCCCTAAATGTTAGTTAGGTTGCGTAACAACCACGTTTATTGAGTGATCGTGTCCACTACCAACTGGGCAGCATATTTCCATAAACTAAAGGTTTTGCAACAAGTGAATTCGTTTTGCGGGAGAGTGTTCCAGCTAAAAAACCATACTGATTGCGTTTGGCACCGAACTCGCCACACAGGTTTACTCTGATTTTCATCTAAACTAATAAAGTGTCGAATTCGACGCAAGTTATGCGTTGAACGGCCACTATATTTTGTTATTCTGCAAGCTGAAATTGCAGAGTCCTTACTGCACTGTACTTTTTGCCTCTTACAGAACTCACCTGGGGAGCTTATGGTAAGTTACTTCTTGGCAATGATACAATGGCGCATGCTCACCTGAACCAGACTGCCTAGGCAAAGTTGGTCATCCATTGTGTTTTAGATGAGTATTATCCACGCTCAGACGTGTGCCATGTCGCAATGCACAGTCACAATATTCAGATCCTTATTTTAATTATCTCATTGCAAAACTTGGCCCCCCAATGCCATTCCCAGCATTAGAGAGCTCCAGCAAGCAATGTGAGGTGAAAACCTGGTACTATTATGCCCAAGATCAAGAACGGCACTTCAAATGATATTGAATGTGTTCAGGAACACCATCGAACGTACGCTGATGAAAACCGAGATTAATCCTCTCAGTTTTTTTCTCTTCACTTCATGTCCTACTGCTATATTTTTATTTGCTTTGCGACGTTCTTGCGTCCATGCTGTTCATCTTATATAAAGGATATCATAAATGTGAGACTGGCGATAACGGCAAATTAAGCGAACAGAACTTATTAAAAACACGAAAAATCCAATGGACCATGGTCGACCGGTTTGAGCCAGACGTCGTACAGAGGCACCTGGAACCGACAGGGCCTCGCGAACTCCTGTGTGGCTGGCCGAAGTGTACGGAGCGCGTGCATAGCACGACATGCTTTAGTTGTCGCAGCTGCCGAACCTATGTTTTCGTTTCAATTGGAAACTTGATTAAACTCACCATGTGCGAATCCTTGCTGCAGCATTTTTAACAAGAAAGTGTGCTCTGCCTAGATCCAGCGAAAACTTGTCCGATGTACGAACGTCTCGAAACACACAAAAGAAACCTCCGCTTTCGTACTCTGAAGCCTAATTATTAATGAATGTAGCATAACTTTACCTTACGTGCACCTCACACAGACAGACAAGGGCTTCTTTGAGCAGTTATAAGGCAATATTTTGGAATTTATTTTTTGCGGGTCGTGTGTTACTGGCTCTACATTGGCGGCCAACTAGAAATTTATACGGCTGCGGCACTGAAAGCTGATGATGTCATCCAGCAAAGCCACCTGCGTTGAAACCCCGAAGCGGTCGTATGACCATGGTGTGGGTGAGAACGCGCATACAGTGTCAGTGATGAATCTTCTTCATGAACAGCCACTAAAGGGAGGCAGTTTGGCCACATACCAATTCACCGTTACTTCGGTTATGTCTATTACACAGTGTATCCTTCGTGGTGCTGCTTACGCAGTGCAGCAGCTCAGGCCCCGCGAATTTGCTATCGCTGTGATTGTTTCACCCAAAGCGAAACGAATTGTTAAAAGACTGTACATTTATGGTAATATATTTGTGAATGTGCAGCAAAGTTGCCACTGCTTCTTAGAATACATATTTCCCTTTCGTGCTAAGACCAGCTCCTCTGAAATGAGGAACCAAACAATATCTTTAGAAATCCTGGGTGATCTTATTTGCGAACAGAGAAACGTCACGTCTTTAACTGAGTCTCCTTTTAAGCACAACTTCGCGGTTGTCTTTGGTTTATTTATTTACACAACAATATCGGTCGGTGGACCGACCTCAGGTACATAAACCTAAGCTAACCGCGAGGTTCAATTGGCATCTCACTTTTATCTCTCTTTCTCTCTCTCTCTCTCTCTCTCTCTATATATATATATATATATATATATAGAGAGAGAGAGAGAGAGAGAGAGAGAGAGACTCACGTACCGTAACCTCGGGAACCTCATTGCCGCTGACAGTTTCTGGTGCGCTACTCGTTTGAGTGTTACGTAATAAATGTGTTGCTGTTCTTGCAGGCTCTTCTGCCGCGTCCTCCGTGACGGTCCTGTCGTTTTATTGCATTGCCCTGAGCTTAAGCATCTATATTGTTACTACGTTACAGAGCAATGGTGAGTCATGCGATCCCCAATTGACTCGCACTTAAATTTTCTACAGCCATGATTATTTTCTGTATAAAAACGGGACGGCTATAGTTTCCGACGCCCAGGTTAGCTGTAATTTCTACACATTGTAAGATACCTGCCATTGAAGGTACCTTAGGGCACTCCTTTTTTATAAAGACAAGAAAGCGTAAATGTTTCGTATACTGAATATGATTGAAGTATCTGGATCTAATGTGTATTCCGGTTTTACACACACGTAAAACACGAGCCAGAATGTGTATAAGACCTGGCTTACACCAAGAGACTTCGACTTCTTTTATGAGCGGTAGTAGCATAAGATTGTTTTACAAGGTCTTATTGAAAATCAGATGTTCGAGCAAATTACTTGGTCATTTTTACTGCAAGAAAAAAAATGGTGCTTTATCTATAGTGGTTTACTTTGCGCAAACACACCCATGACGCGGTGTTGTTCCTTTGCTACCGAATAAAGGTGACGCTTTCGCTCTTACTCGTTCTTTTCCCACCACTTGTAGGTACCGAAAAGCAAATAAGCTTAAGAAAAAGGAGTTTTCAAGTAGAGTAGAAAAGTACATCCTCCACTGTAAAGCGCACTAACGTGCTGTTTATTTCTCTAATAATCATCAAACACACCAAGCAGGGGCATATTTTCACACTCTACACTTCTCTCAGCATAACGGTCACTCTTACACCGTAATTATGCAAACTTTCTGCTGAACAATAAATGCGACAGAGGCATCCAAAACTGCTTCTTAATAGATTCTGCTCAGGCAACCCAATCCCAACGAAGACTTTAACAGTACAATTTTACAGTCTTCATGGTAATTTATGTGCCAATGTTTCCTGAAGAACAAACTAACACACGAATTGTGCGGCTTTCCCTTGCGAGTCTGTATGGCGAAATTGATTGTCTGGAGCATTTTGATTGATTCTTATTTCGTGCATTCACGCAGGTTGCTATGATGGAAGGCATCACATATTCAAAGGCTTCCCGAACAAACAAGAGGGCACGTAGCGCTGTTACGATCTGACGGTCCGTGATTGTGTGGCTGTTTTAGGAAACTCAACTGCGGGATTCGTGAACATGGTGCCTCTTTCATCAGAACCAAATCGTTGCCAGAATGGTGTGACAACGCGTATAGGTGTCTGTGCAAACAACGCAAGTGAACGCCATTGTACGCCTGGAATGCTGCGACAACAACCTGTCAACGCTACCAGTGGATGAAGCACCTCTATCACCAAACTTCACCATCGTCCAATGCCATTTGCGCATTTATGGCACAACGTCTACGATACAGATGGAGCCATGTGCCCGAAATGGGTCTTACTTTCTTTTGTGAAAGTATATTGATCGCTTTAAAACGTAGGAGTTGATTCGCTGCGTTTGTTACATTACGGCATTTGCTCTAACCCTTACACGTGGCCTCGATTTGGTTTCAAGGCTCACAGAATGCACACCGTGGCACTCCTAGAAGTTGTCATCGAAATATATAAAATTGATCAAAGGCAAACTTTATTGGACAATGTGTGCTTCGCGCCGTGCAAATAAAAGAAAGTGCTGTTGTACAGAGCAGTTTCACTGGCAGACTGTTAGTGAATAATGTTTTGCGTTGCGCTAACCTAGTGAAGTGTACCAACAATCACGTGCAAGCTGATGCAACCGTAGACGCAGTTGACGGAATGATTCCTGCACTGACATTTAACGGTTTACTGAACTTTCCAAAAGGTGAGTTTGGCTTTCACTGCACTAAGTTTCAAACGACTCCTGCATTCAAAAACCACTTTAAAATGAGTGGAGGTCTTTGAATTCAAGTACCAGACTTAAGGATTCTCAAACAGTAAAATAATTCGAAAATTTAGCTGCACGTAATTTGTTTCCGCACTTTGTTCTGCGCTTAGCTCAGAATCGAAGTGATGTCATTTGTATGAAACATGAAATTACATATTGCAGCCAAAGGAAGCAGTACAGTTTAGCGGTCACATGGGCTCTGAGCTCATTTACTACGATAATAACAGAATCTCTCAATGGAAACCGCGATCTTCTCAAGAAGGTCTTTGCCGAACGCGCAACAATGGCGTTGTTCGATGCAGCGACGCCATCGTGATCTCCGAAACGCACGCGTAAACCACCCTCACAGTCTATGTAAAACATGAAAGTCCACAAAAATTAACATAACGCTCTGGATAGCGCATATATGCAGCCTTCAAATTCAAGGCGTCAGTTTATTCCTCAGTGTTGTTGGTGAACAAAGCTTCTGGTTCCTTCGCGCTCTGGCGAGGGTAAAGTGGTGAGCGAGGAGGTGGCCTGATGATATTGATGGCGAGTCGTTGTCGGCGTAACCGACAGAATAGTACAGTAAACACATTTCAAAACTGCATTTGCTCCGCCAGTACATTGCTGTGCCAATATATATATATATATATATATATATATATATATAAGAGACTGCTCGTGAGTATTTATTCCGACTCTTTCCTCGCGCCAACCATTGACGTGACTAATAATACTAACACACTTTTGTCCCAGCTAAACGGAATCGAAACACATCTTACAGTGCATAATCAGACCCGACAATGCGCCCATGTTAATGTGTCGCAGAACGAACTCTTCGCTAATTACTCAGCTACAGCATAAATTATGGACTAGAGTGGTTGTGCTTTTTATGGCTCACAAATAGGTAGGACAAACCCGAAGTCCGGGAAGACATAAGGCAGCATTACAATCAAGGCTTTTATCATAAATTTTGAAGTTTCCACCACAAACCCGTGATACACAAGTTCCACATCGTGCTACATGCGCATTAACAGCTATTGAACAATTGATTATGTGTCAAGTTGTAATCGTGGGTACATAGAGCAGGGACGTGTCGTACGAGTGCATGATATGGCTATATGGTTAATACCGCGGCTGACATCATTACATATAGCACTCGCTCAGCATGCATGCATGGAAATTGCTGCACACATGCCAATTTTTTTTTTACTGTTAGATCAGCCTCTAATGAAATGCCATCCGAGGCACGGCATAGCAACGCAAGAAAAGAACAGAAAAAAAACGCGATATCGAGATTATAAGGTTGTCAATCAAAAAACAAGTGGGTGCATGGGAAGCTTAAAGGAAGGAGTCGAATTGTTGTAAGATATACTGAATGCGTGTCAGTTCAGTTTATTTACAACATGCATTACTGTGAGATTTAGACAAACATTTGCAGATGTTTGACTTCTGAAACAGGTTGGTAACCGCATGAAATAATGCTGGAGATCACTGCAGAAAGAATGAAAGTAATTCCCCAAAAATTTACAAGTAGCACGCCGTTGTTGGATAGTCAAAGTCGACGCCGCCAACGTAACTCAGAGTGTTTATTTCTATTTTCGAAGTCTATCCCTCTGACACTTTTTCTGGTGGTATTACCGAAATAAGCCCACTGAACTCACTAGCGTTGACGAAGTGCTTCTTCCTCATGAAGTTCCATGGAGTGATAAAGTGAAACACCACTTAACCAGGTGGCTTCCTGCGGTTAAAAATCGGAAATTGAAACTAAACCTCTAAGGTTTCTCTAGCGTCCACGTGATCAGGGCCGATCGCCAAGGGTGCGTTTAGGAGTCGGGAAAGATGTGCAGAAGCATCCTGACGAGTCCTTTCGCTAATTAGTGCACATGATTGATGCAAACAATGCATCGGCTTCTTTAAGCGTTCTTGAATATTTTTGAGGCCTGTGTTGGTTCGTGCATGCCTGTAACATATGCAATGGCGCGTCAATGTTTTTTAATAATTGCGTGTGGTATAGCTAAGCGTTCTGACATCTTTGTGCATTTATGTGTGTCATTGAGCGTTTCAACCACTTCAAGGTACAAGGTACCACGAACGAAGAGGAGCTTACGCCGCATGAAGCCACGCCAATCTAATCCAGTGGTTCAGCCAGCCGCTTATTCGTTACCATAATCTAGTCCTTCATTCCCCTACATTGGGAGAAAATTTTAATAAAACCGTTGAGAAAACGCCCGTAGTTTTCTGCCGGGATCAGATGAAAGGTAGCGAAAATCAATACCATCATCCACTTCCCCTGATGAAGAGATGAAGTTGGTCAGAAACGATTACCGGCTGCGCTTGAAGCGGGTAGGCTTGACAGCGCCATTTCGGCGGATGAAATGGTTTTCAATCCGTTTTAGTGGCATTCTTATCCTTCCGTTGCACGCCGCCGCGATTTTCGACCACCCACCGCAAGTTAAGTAAGGCTAAGCGGACCAATCGGAGAAGCCGGCACCACCCTCTTCATGCGGCTGTCTATTTTCACTGTGCTGGCTCGGCCCCATCGAAACCCTCTCCACTAGAGCGTGCTCCTCGCCTCTTGTGAGCCAATTAGATAAGAAAAACCGCTGAGTGTAGAAAATGTTATTGGTTTTGAAAGCGAACAAAGGTGACCAACTATAAGCGAGGAGAGTGTTTGATTGGGTTGTTCAGACAACGCTGCGGGTCACCGCCCGATGCTTGCGTCAGTGGTTACGTAAATTTGACGTAAGGAGTTTTGAATCAAAATAGTTCGGAATCATTTTACGTTATTGCGCCAAAGGGTTGCATAATACCAAAACGACACCCCCAACTGAAAGAGAGCTGAGGAGAGGCGCATTCTGCTCGAATAGCACCAAAAAAGGGGCGCATTTAAAGGGTCACTAAAGGGAAAAGTGATTTCTTTTGTATCAGTACATTACCATTTCACAAATCTGAAAACACCACTCTTATCGTGAGAAGCCGCTTGATAAGCCAGAGAGAAACGATAAACGTAGAAGGCGTCACCCGAGCAGCCACGCGCGCGCAGGCCGGGCCGCAAGGCTCCGGTGGGAGGCCGCGTTCGACGGCGCGCGCTCGCGCCCGGGCGCTGTACCTTGAAAGCCGTCTGCGGCGGGGCACAGTCCATCCTCTCTGCGCTGCTCTCGCGGCGCGTTAATGCGAGCAGCGGGACGATGGTCAATTCGTTCGCTGCTTTTGCCACGTTTACTTGCCACAGCGTTGTGACAGCGAGTTTCCGCGGTCATCGAGTGAGATGCGTTCATGTTTGCTTGTGTGCGCGTGACACTATGCCTGTTAAATGAGTATGCCTTTGTTTACAAGTTTATACGGCCGATACACTTACTATTCTTACTTCGTATAGCTGTCCCAGTTTGCTATCGCAATTGATATTTCGCCTTTCGAAGGAAATTGCCACTTTTTGTTTTTGTTTACGGGGAAGTAAAACAGTGCAGTTCATTCATCAGGCAGCTTTATTTAGATGTCGTCTTACTGCTCGGTATCAGGGCAGCTGCATGTGTGGCTTGTACACGATATTACTAACAAGATTTAGAGATGTATCTTATTATTCTTTTTCCTGAATCTGAGAGCTTTCACAAATAACGCATTCGGTCTGTCGCAGTAAGCTAACGCAAGATAATGAACTCAGCGTTCCGTCACGAGGTCAGAAAACTAGGTACTGCTGAAATGAGCGATGCAGAAATAAAGCAAAAGAAAAGAATTGACCACCCCTCCACTACGGTGAAGAGGGGTGCAAGCAAAGCTTCTGTTCACTCGTTTGTGGCACGAGCGCGTGCCGAGCACGAGCCGAAACCGAAGTGCGCCAACGAGCTAGCTGCGGAAGACTTCCATTCCGTAAAAATGGCTAACCAGCGAAGCTGAAACGTGCGCCCCCGGTGTTTATCACTGGGTTAATCCCAAGGGTTCATTAGAGTATTTCTCAATTATGAGGTTACACACTCGTTCGGCGGCGACGTAGAGAACGACGTCACTGACGGCATGCGTGGTTATTACCATGCGCCCGCCATTGCCGCTTGCGATTCTTTGTAATTAAATTGCTTCATAATTAAATCTGTCCGTTAGGTGAGACAATGCATGGCTCATACCCCCGTAAACACGGCCTCCCCATTACGACGACAAAAGTGAAGAGAGAGAGAAAAAACATTTATTTGGACCATCGAGGTCGTTGCTGTTGAGGTCGAGTGGGTGGCATCCTCAATCCAGGACTCCACTGGCCATGACTGCTCGACGAACTTGCTGGACGAGAGCTTCTTGTCTCACCAGAGTATCGCCGGTCAGCTGTACCTCCCACCGCTCAAATGACGTGCTAGGCGTCTTTAAGTGTTGAGGTTTGCCCCCGCACCCCCTCGAGATGTGAAAGAGTGTAGGGCATGTGCCGCCGCACCAGGGGCAGATGCCGCGATATGCTTGTGGGTAAATTTTGCTGTATCTGAGTAGGCTTAGGAAATCATTAGTGAAATTCTACGCTGGAATGATGAGCGGCAAAGAAGCCAGCCGTGGAAGCAGACGACGACGACGAACGCGGGAGCAGTGCCACGAGCACGAGCACGAGCCAACGAGCCAGCTGCGGAAGAAGACGACGCTCGAGCAGCTCTGAGAGCAGCTGGGTTTTTTAGCGTTAAATGGCCGCCGCAGGCTAGCGTATACAAGCTCCGCTTGAAAAAGAAAGGAGACACATTTCGCTGGCGTATAATCCACTCAAGCATAAGACAAGTACGTGAGGTCATAGACCCATATGAATGAAGTCATGTATTTACAAGAGGAGCACAAAACACGCAATAAGTTACTGGTCGACGCCGGATGTATAGCCACTAAACATGCTCGCGACACCTTCAACAGGCTCTGAAGATGTCCCTTAAGTCATATAAAAGCGCCAGATACCGTCCTTTAGGCAGGTATAGGCTCAATATAACCTTTTCATTTATAGATAATTATCATGTTCTAAGGAGCACAGTCCACTTGTGTAGTGAAAATCAATACTTTTTTTCTGTAAAACGTACTGAGGCAAGTTGCGTGATTACACGATTTGTATGTAAACTATAGTGTGACTAGACAAAATAAGAAAAGTTGTGAAAGCAGTGGGAAAAAAGCGCCATCTCATGATTTCCGAGTTTTATATTCTGCGCCTTTTTTGACCAAGTACTAGCAGATATTTTTCTTCGTAATAAAAGAGTCTGGTCTTTGTTTTTTGTGCTGAAAATAAACGCTCATCGTCATCATCAGCCTATATTTATGTCCCCTGCAGGACGAAGGCCTCTCCCTGCGATCTCCAATTGCCCCTGTCTTGCGCTAGCGTACTCCAACTTGCACCCGCGACTTTCCTAACTTCAACATCCCACATGGTTTTCTGCCGTCCTCGACTGCGCTTCCCTTCTCTTTGTTTTTCGTGCTGAAAATAAACGCTCAACATCTACTAAAGTTAGCTGAATATACTTGCAACCTCGAAACGTTCGATGATACCGATCATGAGGGCGCCGTAGTGGGGGTTTGCGGCATAATTTTGACCACCTGGGATTTTTAAGGTAGACCTAAATCTGCGTAAGCAAGCGCTTCTTCATTTCACTCCCATTAAAATGCGGCCGCCGCGAATCGGTTCAAACCCACGACCACAAGCTCAAACAGCGCAATGCAGCTAAAACAGCCACAGGGACACCGCAACGGGTCGATCTTTTAAATCTTTAGCACTTCTTTCACTAACGTATCTTCCCGACTGTTGTCCGCGATATGTCATTTGCATGCAAGGGCGAATTTGGGTTGTACAATTTTTCTTTCTTAGATAGTCCGCGCCCGCAGGACAGTCGGCAAGGCCGAACATCGACATAAATTAGGCGCTCTATTCTGTCTGCAACCGGAAAACAGTTGGTATGCAAAAATTTTATTGTCATCCAGTAAAAGCCTAGGTACTTTATTAGGCTGTATATAGGGTGTTACAGCGAACAATTTCAAAAATGTTTATAAGTTGCCTGTGGCAGATAGCACAATTGTAATTAGTGAGCTGGTCTACTCGAAGAGGTGGACATTACTTATACATAAAACATAATTGGCTTATCGACTAATTAAAAATCACTAATTAGGTTTTTAACTAATTACCTTATGACCCATATGGCAATTTACAAATTCTAGCCGTGTAGTTCGCAAGGTGATGGATCCACTTGGAACGAATTGTCAGGGTGACCCCAGTATCTAAATATTAATTCCCGAACTTTCCGGCGAAATTTACTGGCGTTTCCATGCATTTGCGTCGTTTGAAAGCGAAAAGGCGGCAAGCAAGTAGCGAAGAGTACTTGCGAACGAAAAGCTTTGAGAATTCGGTGGCTCAATTGTACTGAAATAAAGTTCTATTGCGATAGCAATTATATGGGCACTTCAACTGGATTTCTGCCATCGGCGTCGTCGTCGCCGTGAGGTTCCGTATAAAGTCCAAGGGCGATAAAATCGCCGCCGCGCGCCGTATGCGCGAGCGAAAGTGCGTGGGGGACGCGCGCTATCACGGAGAGGGAACACACGGCGGAAAGCAAAAGCGACCGTCGCGCGAAAGGCCGTGGGGGTATGGGAGGGAGGGAAGCGGGGCGACGCTGTGCTCCGGTACCAAAGGCGTATCTTGAAACCGGGCGTAAGGCAAACTTGCCACTCAATCTCCCACGCGAAAGCAAGAAAGCGGGAAGGCAGCGCGGGAGGGAGGGGGGGGGGCGCAGCTTCTACTCTGCCAACAACTGCGCTCGTACTTTGCCCGCGGCTGTGGTGGTCGCCCGCACCGTCTGTTATCTCCACACGGCTCTGACTTTTGTATGCGCTGTGCATTCGCCGCTCAGTTTCCGTTGAAGCGATAGACGGCACGAACCTTCGCCCGCTGCGGCGGCTGCGCTTGCTGCCAGCGTTTTGACAGTCATTGTCTGCGTTCATTCAGTGTGATCTATTCATGTTTGCTTGTGCGCGCTGACACCACGCTTGTTAATTCCGTTAGTAAGCGAATGTGTCCAAGTTTATGCAGCCGATGAATCTACTATCCCTACTCCGAATAGCTCTCTACTAATTATCTATCGCAATTGATGCTTCGCCTTTCGGGCGAAACTGCGACATTTTTTATATATTTTTTCTACCATGTTTCTTGTCCTGCAGTTAGTGATGTCATTTTTGGCCTAAGTAACTTCAAGAAGTTTGCTGCCATTGGCACGAGCAAATGTTTTTTTTTTTTTTCGTCGTAGCTTATGCTGTGCGATCTACTGCATTGGGCTTACAATTACTAGGTTCTTGAACTGAGACGCCGCCGAAGGCACAGGGAATGAAATGCAAGTAGCAAAGTTCTTGGTCGCAGTTTGTCATACCAAACGTCTTGGGTGGCTTTATTTGGGTTCAGATTCAAGACTTTCGGTTCAGTAACGGAAGAAACGTTCTCGCGGTTGAAGCGGTTCGTAACATTTTTAAGCAGTTCATTCGGGTTCACATGTGTTAGAAGTAAAAAAAATATATTATCGTTCCTCTGGTTTTTCAGAAGGAGCCTTATTATTGCAGAGACAATTGCCCAGTATTGCGCACATCTACCGCGGATCGTTTTCTGTTGTCCGGGCATCAAAGGAATGTAAACATCACAAAAATAAGGCGACGTCAACTGTGCGATATTGGCATGTAGCGATTTATTCAGTAAGACACATCTCTTAATGTTCTCTTTCTCATCCATTTAAACGAGCATTGACGTAACATCGTTATGCCACATACTATTTTGTTCTCCTAAAGCGAAGCTTTCTTAGGCCCCCTTTGGTTAATATTTCGAACCGCTATCAACTTGGTGCAAGTGCATTCCACATACGCCAATAGACGTCAACGGAAGCTCTCGCTCAATAAAAAAGAAATGTGTCTGATGGTTAGTTTCGAACCCACTTTTCCCGCACAGAACGTCCATGCTCTAACGATTAGGTCCTGGTGTCATCTTTTTATTTATTTCCTGCAGCGCTGCAAGTGATACTGTACAGAATATATACACACACAGTAGAGACGTGATTGCATTATGGGCAATCCTAAATCGTCACCCCTATATGGCTCATAAAGCCTAAGTAACATTCAGGCATACGCACCAGTACTTCCACTCTAGGTACTATTCAGACTAGTTTGTTTGATTGTATTTTGTGCACTTGAAGGCAGCATGACAAGGATTCACCGAAGGACTCCGGCGCAAGCCGTGTGTCAGCACCATGAAGTCTTGCAGCCATTCGAGATAGCCAGATGCAGATCCAGCAAGATTGTAGCGTCGAATGGCACACTAGGCTCGTTTTCTACTAGAAGTTGCCGAATATCGTGTACGGTAAGGCATCCCAGAAAATTCGAATGGTATTCGGAAAGCTGCATTGTATTTGCTCTTAGGCATTAAACCTTTAACGGGTAGCTCAACAATATTGTTGACCTAACAAAAGCATCTGCAAAAAATAGACAAATCCAAATATTAGTCTTTGCTTTACAATTTAGTTTCATTTGTGTACCGGGTCAACAGTGGTGTTAAAAAAAATGTCGAGCGTGAGCAGCCGCAGATGTATTGGTCACAAAACCTGAAGGCTTCGGCGTTATCGTTTTAGTGCACATGGGGGTCATATTCTGGTTAATGCGATCTTTTTTTTTTTATTGCGATAGCAACTATATGGACAGTCTAAAGCGGATTTCTGCCATCGGCGTCGCTGTCGCTGTGAGGTTCCGTATGACGTCAACGGCAATTAAATCGTCACCATGTGCCGTATGCTGTATGTGCGAGTGAAAGGGCGCGAGGTACGCGCGCTTTCACGGGGAGCGAACGCACGGCGGCGAGCAATCACAATAAGAATCAGTTCATTCAATTCAAAAACGGGGATAATTACATAAGTATATACAGAAGGAGGTCCCGTAGTTAGAAACTGAAATGGGACTTCCTATGCATGATGACAAGAATTATTAATACAAACAATGGCAACATGTAAAGTTTATGGTAAGAGAGGTTTTTAATAGACAAGACATAAATGAAAAAATGCAGCAGTTTACTGCATTAAACAAGAACAAGGCTGCAGATTAGTCAATAATCGGGAAAACTACAAAGGGTGCTTTTCCAAGGAGATGAAAATAATGCAGGAAATAAATAGAGAAACACAGTTAAAGTTTTAAAAAAAGTTAAAAAAGAAAAAAAAACATACTACACTGAAAAATGGGAGTCGGATAAAGCTAAAAGAAAGCGCTTAAAGGGCAACTCCGGCGATTTTTCGATGTCAACGGATGTCGATGAAATTCGCTGGGTCTGTTCCTCTGAATACCTCCGCCATGTCCTAAAAAAAGCAGGCTTGTGAGTTGCACAGACTTTTTACAAATGAATTTAATTTATTACCTATACACCCCATTGTGTATGACGTCAGGAATAGTCCACGCAGAGCATGCCGAGATCATGCAGACGACGGCGACGAGAGCGTGCATGCAGGAGTCGACGATCGTGAGCTAGTGCTTGGCGTGAGATGTTGCTGTCGCGAGAAGTTGCATTACCTGTGGATGGGCAAATGATTCGGGGTGGCAAGCGGTGTTGCGTTGTTGGCTGCACGAACTTCAGCCGTCGCCATCCGCAAACACAGTTTGAGCCGATGCCGATCGCGTTCAGTCGAGGTTAAGCCTATCACAGTGGCCGAGTTCGTGCGTCTGCTGCTGGCGGACCAGACCCACTGATATGAAGCTAATTAAGCTATTAGGATGAGGAAAGCTGCTTCTGTACAGTTTTGACCATACGGATTTGAAATAAACCATTCCTCATTTCGTACAGTGCACACGCAAAAAGCTAGAAGCGACAACACGACGCACAATCAACATCCGTATACGTTGCCGTTCTCGAATGCGGCCAGTCGCATGCACTCGCCGGCGCTTCCCTAAATGAAATGTGACTACGCAAATCCATGGGTGTATTATTGCCTATTGTTATGCTGACTAATTATTTAGCTTACGAGGTGCACTGTTTGCCTCGTATCCCAAATGGGCAGCAAGCGGAGGCCCCTTCGATACAGCATGCGTAAACAACCGTCTCGTTCAGCTGCCAACGATGTCATACTTCACGACATCGGTGTTTCTGCGAGAAAACTATACATTCTCTAAAAGAACGATCATACGTGCAATGTCCTAATCTATGTCTACTTTATGGAACACTAATTGTGTGCACGAAGAGAATACGAAGAATGATAAGCAGGCTGCACAACGCTTGCCTACTACGGTCTCCCGCTCGCTGTTTCCGAAGGTGTGTGGTCGCACGTATCAGCGCGACCCAGAGTGGTGTAACGGTGCTTACATGCACAAAATAGACGTGTTTTGATATGTTCTTACATTAATTGATGTCACCAATGAGCGGCTATCTCAAGCGAACGACGTATGAGTGGTCGCTGTACCTGCAGATGTAAACAAATGCACCGGTCGGTGCTTTGGACTGTCAGCGGCGTTCTTGTGGGATACAAATGCGGAAAGTCGTGCTCCAAATTTTGCAGTGAGCATGCGAAGCGGTTCCCTGAGAGGGCTAAAACACCTAAAATAGCAAGCATCGCGTATATCAGTGGTTAGGGCTACCCTTGGTCTTCATGTCGCAGCGCGATATGTTGCGCATGGGTGCTGGCTCTATAGTGGTGGAGGACGGCGATTCGTGGCTATTGAATTCGTCTGAATCATAACTGTCACTGTTTGACAGATCCGAATAGGTGGTGCAGCTTGCAATGTAACCCGAAGGTCCCCGAAAGTCCGGCGCGGTCACGAATAAGCTGAGCGTCTGCTCTTCGCTGGTTTCGTTCGCCCCGCGGGCGAGACCGGCATGCGTTGCGCGCCTTCCCCGCCGGGGATACATTCGTGACGTCACACGCAGAGGTTCGCTCGGCTGCTTGCTCAGGTTTCGGTTTCGTTTTTGCGCTTTTCTGCTTATTTAAAATTATTTTCGAATTTGCGGAACAATTCTCTTATCAGGTGCGTCACAGGAGGGTCTCGGGAAGCTAAATATTTTATTACCTCGACATGGTCAAAAAAGTCACAGTTTCGCCCTAAGGGCGAAGCAATGAATGCGATAGCAACACAGCAATGTCATACGAAGTAAGGTGAGCGGCTTTGGTAGCAACAACACGCAGAACTGTTGTCGACGCCATCGGCGTTTTGCCCGCGTTAGCTCAAAATGCGTGCGGCGTTGGTGACTGTTGCTGGAGCCTCTGATATAAATAGGCACTTGGTGCCGCAGCTAAACGTCGCCTCCCTTCCCTCCCCCTCCCCCACGGCCTCTCGCACGTCTGAAGAAGGCGCGTTTGCTCTACATATATGGTGATTGTAAAGGAGAAAAGAGACGCCTACTTCTGCAGCCCTTAAGCGAGCACGGCGCAGAACGCGCGTTTGTTCTCCGCCGTGCGTTCACTCCCCGTGAAAGACGCGCCCCTCGCGCCCTTTCACTCGCACATACAGCGTTCGGCGCGCGGCGACGATTTCATCTCCAAATGACGTCATACGGAACCTCACGGCGACGGCGACGGCGACGCCGACGGCAGAAATCTGCTTTTGAGTGTCCATATAATTGCTATCGCAATAAAAATCGCCGGAGTTGCCCTTTAAGTTCTGTATGAAACATGTGCGATTTCAACAATATTAAAGGAAATGGTAATGTGTTCCAGAGTGATAAAGCTGAAAAGTCTAATGACTGCTTGCCGTAGTTGGTGCGAACGCTGGGTAAAATAAAGTTTATATTCTCTGCAAATATAGCATTACTTATATTTATAAGAGACGTCTTTGGTATGATGGTTACTGGAATATTATTGTTTATTGCCCTAAAAATAAAAATGGTGAGGTTGTATTTATTAAGATCAGTCACATTCAAAATATTATGAGCATGTAACAACTCATTAGCGTTAATGCTACGAGATGAAAATGTTATTAGACGAATAGCTCAATTTTGAATGACTTGCAATGACGTTAGGTGACTGCTATAAGGGTTTCCCCATGATTCAATGTTATAGTTGATATGAGAATGAACAAAAGCATAATACAGCGACATTAGAGTAGAAAATGAGAAATATAGTCGTGCTTTAATTAGAACGCGTATTCCATATGCCATTTTCTTTTTTACATTAGATATTTGAAGGTGAAATTTAAGGTGGCGATCGAATTTCATACCTAAATAGGTGCAATGATGAACTGCAGTGATTAGGTGATTGTTGATGGAAATGGATTGAAGGTGCTCAGGCGATCTCTGATGCGAGGTAAAGACGACAAAATTGGTCTTATTATAGTTAATCTGCAGCTTATTTTGTTCACACCACGCGGAGATTGACAGAAGATCTTTGTTTAGTTTACCTGTTAGTGTTTTTACAAAATTGTTAGAATTAAATATAGTAGTGTCATCAGCGTACAGAATGTACTTCTATGAGGAGAGGCAACTAGGAAGATCATTTATATAAATTAGAAAAAAGTTGTCGCAGTTTCACCTGAAAGGCGAAGCATCAATTGCGATAGCAAATTTGTAGAGAGCTATACGGAGTAATGATATTAGCTTTATCAGCTGTATAAACTTGGACATCCAGCAGCACCGCAACACGCAGAACTGTTGTCGACGCCGTCGGCGTTTTGCCCGCCTTCGCTCAAAATGCGTGCGGCGTAGGTGACTGTTGCCGGAGCCTCTGATATAAATAGGCACTTGGTGCCGCAGCTAAATGTCGCCTCCCTTCCCTCCCCCCCTCCCCCACGGCCTCTAGCGCGTCGGAAGAAGGTGCGTTTGCTCTACATATATGGTGATTGTAAAGGAGGAAAGAGACGCCTACTTCTGCAGCCCTTAAGGGAGCACGGCGCAGAACGCGCGTTTGTTCTCCGCCGTGCGTTCACTCCCCGTGAAAGCGCGCGCCCCTCGCGTCCTTTCACTCGCACATACAGCGTTCGGCGCGCGGCGACGATTTCATCTCCATTGACGTCATACGGAACCTCACGGCGACGGCGACGGCGACGCCGACGGCAGAAATCTGCTTTTGAGTGTCCATATAATTGCTATCGCAATAAAAGTAGGGGACCTAACATGGACCCTTGCGGTGCGCCTATATTAGTAGTAGCTTCTTTAGAGCAGTACCCAGAAATGTTAACGACTTGTTTTCTATCTTGTAAGTAACTGCGGATTAGAAGTTGTAGCGGACCTGTTATTCCAATGGCTTCAAGCTTAGCGCAAATAATTGTGTGATCAATAGTGTCGAAGGCCTTAGATAGGTCAACAAATATGGAGGCTGCAAATTTACCTTCATCAATTGCTGTGTTAAGGTAATCAGTAAGAGTTGTAAGTGCTAGATTAATTGAAAAACCACAACAAAAGCCAAATTGATGGGGGTAAAAATACTAAATTTATTTAACTACTTTGTTAGACGCTTTTCGACAATTTTTTCAATCCCCTTATTAAAAAAAGTTGTCGCAGTTTCACCTGAAAGGCGAAGCATCAATTGCGATAGCAAACTTGTAGAGAGCTATACGGAGTAATGATATTTGCTTTATCAGCTGTATAAACTTGGACATGCAGCAGCATCGGCAACAAGCAGAACGGTTGTCGACGCCAACGGCGTTTTGCCCGCGTTCGCTCAAAATGCGTGCGGCGTAGGTGACTGTTGCCGGAGCCTCTGATATAAATAGGCACTGCGTTCCGCAGCTAAACGTCGCCTCCCTTCCCTCCCCCTCCCCCACGGCCTCTCGCTCGTCTGAAGAAGGCGCGTTTGCTCTACATACATGGTGATTGTGAAGGAGAACAGAGACGCCTACTTCTGCAGCCCTTAAGCGAGAACGGCGCAGAACGCGCGTTTGTTCTCCGCCGTGCGTTCACTCCCCGTGAAAGAGGCGCCCCTCGCGCCCTTTCACTCGCACATACAGCGTTCGGCGCGCGGCGACGATTTCTTCTCCAAATGACGTCATACGGAACATCACGGCGACGGCGACGCCGACGGCAGAAATCTGCTTTTGAATGTCCATATAATTGCTATCGCAATAAAATGGAAGAACACAAATAGGTCTATAATTCTGCATGAGCGTGCTATCCCCTTTTTTGAAAACAGGAATGACTCGACCGTGTTTAAGTTCACGTGGGAAGACACCGGTTTTAAAATGAGGTTAATGATAGCAAAGAGAACGTTAGCAATATGTTGTGCAATCATTTTAATAAGGTAAGCGTTAATAGCAAACGTGTGTTCAGCGCCGTGCTCCATGAAGGGCTGCCGAATTAGGCGTCTCTTTCCTCCTTTACAATCACAATATATATATATATATATATATATATATATATATATATATATATATATAGAGAGAGAGAGAGAGAGAGAGAGAGCAAACGCGACTTTTTCCGTCGCGCGAAAGGCCGTGGGGGACGGGAGGGAGGGAGGGAGGGGAGGCGACGTTTAGCTGCGGCACCAAATGCCTATTTATATAAAACGTTGCGCGGCGAGAACGTGGTAAAGACTTCCGACGCTGATTGACGAGTATGCCGTTCTGATCTCGTCGACAACCCGCCCCCAGAGGCACCGGCAACAGTCACCAACGCCGCGCGCGTTCGGTGCGAACGCGGGCAAAACGCCGACGGCGTCGGCAACAGTTCCGCACGTTGCTGGTGCTGCCGCATGTCCAAGTTTATACAGATAATAAAACTACTATCCATACTCCGTATAGATCTATACTAATTTGCTATCGCAATTGATGCTTCGCCATTTTTATGCAAGCTCTTATTTCTTAACTCCATAAAGGTGCATCTCAAGAACACGCATTGGCCTTGCCAAAGCAAGTGCCAGAGACCAGTTTTGGGCCATCATTTACCTCCCACCACCTGGTCAACAATAATTTCGACCTACTTTATCTCGCTTAGTTTTTAGAGAAACCGTTAATATTTCCATTGGTATGTGTTAAAGCAAAGTAAAGAAGAACTAAAGCAATAAAATCATTCTAGGTCAAATCTTTCTTATCTTGCCAGTTAAAGGGTTAAGGAGTAGGCGGAGAGAAAAAGAGAAGGCAGGGATGTTAACCAGAAATGCGTCTGGTTGGCTACCCTACTCTGGGGACGGGAAAGAGGGAATAGAAAGATGAGATAGAGAGAGGTGGGAGGGGAGGGGGAGGAAGGACACTGTGAGCTCGTGCTCGCTCGCGGACGTTCTGGGCAAGTCAAAGGCGTGCACCTAGGCCAGTCGCCCTCAAGAAAGAGAACAGTGTCCTCACAGCTTTGTGGGCTGACGAGCGGTGGGGACGGTCCTCAAGTAGCACATGCACCGTCAACGTCCGATCGTCCAGTCATCGCAATGCGTTAGATAATTTTTGTCTTTCCGACTGAAATCGATCGCAGTGCCACAATAAATGTTGGATGTTCTCTTCGCTGCCGCAGGCGTCGCACGCAGCACTTTCGGTCATTCGAATCAAAGCAGAGTACGCCTTCGTGAAAGCCACTCTTAACCACAGCCGTTATAGAAGCGATGCCTCACGTCGATAGGCCAGGGTCGAGGTCGGAGTTGGAGTGAAGGATTCAGTTCGTGTAGCCTGGTGCACCTTATATTTGGGGTGTTGCACTCTGGTAAAGAGAGTTTGCGCGGCAGGTGACGAAGCTGCCTTGCAGCATCTGATGTCCTGGAAAGAGGAATGGGAACGCTGTGTTGTTCTTGGTGTGACTCTCGGGCAGCTTTGTCTGCGTGATCATTCCACAGATCCCGCAATGGCCAAGGAGCCACTGCAAAATAATTTCGTGGTCTTTCTGTTTGACGCTGTGGTGAAGTTTGAAAATTTCGTACGTGACCTGTTCGTGAGCTCCAGGTAGGAGCACTGACTGCATGCATACTGTGTACAACAGGTCTCGAGTCGGAAAACAGGGCCCATGTACCAGGACTCTCTGCGTCAATAAGTTGAAGTGCACTGCCCAGAGCCGTGAGTTCTGCAGCCGTGAACGTCGTGACATGCAACGTCGTAAATCGCAGTGTTACTCCTCTGGTCGGTGTAAACGCAGCCTTGCCCAAACTGGTCGATGTAGTCGATCCGTCAGTATAGACGTATAGACGGAGACGTTCTTTCCTTTCGACTCTCTTTTTTTTGTGGTGCGTTGCGTATTTCCGTTGTATGAAGTATAGACGTGTACGTGACTACTGTATCTCTCGCACAACAGAAGTAAGCACAATTGGTTTTCTGCAGACGGTAGTAGGTCTGACTTTTTCTGAAGTCCTGGAATTCTTCCTCCTACCCATTACTTCCTTCCTCTTAGGCATTAAAATACGTATAAAACTAGTGGTACTGGATACCAGGCCCTTTGGAATTTGGCAGACTAAATGCTTCCATGTGATTTAATCTCATGTCTGCTAAAACCCACCTCTACTGGTCGCCTGATATGTCCCAGTACGATCGGGAAGCGCATAGTGCTTTAGATATAGAGAAGGTCAGTTAGGCCAGCCGCATCCACAAATAAATTCGTCCAGAGATGGTAGATGGTAGATGCTGCTTGTCTTCCATAAACGCGAGTGTCCAAAAGTAACATGAAGGAAAGGTACAAGTAAATAATTGTTTTCATCAATAAAAAGACTAAGCCCATTTTCCGAAACGAATTCATTAGTCTAGTAAACATTGAAGCGATTAAGAGATATACACATTATTTATTGAAAGCTAGGAATGTTTGCTCCACCGTACGCTTAGCGTACAACTCCAAATGACGGTGGTGGCATATAAAATGACTAATTCTTACAGACTAACCCAGCACAAAGTGTACAAAATCTCACGCTGTAACCACTTAAAGGTTTGGTTAAAGCCACTGTCTCCGAGAACATATAAGAGCTTAGTTGCACTAAACGCACTATGGGCACTTCTCCAACGTCCTAGCGTAAAATAATGTAACCTTTAGGTTTTGCGGATCGAAACGACAATATGATTATGAGGCACGTCGTAGTGCCTCTGTATTAATTTTCACTACTTGGGATTTCTATAACATGCGCCCAAAAAGCTGTACACAGGCGTTTTCGCATTCCGCCCCAAGAAGAATGCAGTCCCCGCGGCGGGATCAAATCCGAAACCTCTAGCTCAGCGGCGCAACGTCATCGCCACTGGGCTACTATGGCGGGTCGTGGAAGTGTCCTCTGGCAGTCTTCGGTGATTAAAAGCTTAATTGTCTTACTTCAGTTTAGACGCGTGCACTGTATCTTAATTACGTATACTTCACTAAATTGTCCTAGGAGCTATGGAATAGTGACATTTCTTAACCAATTTGAATGGCCAATTACAGAAAAGGGACCCTTGAATTTCGAATCAATTAGTGAGTATTTTTAATTAGGCACATAATAAATAACTTAGATTGTGCGGAATCTCCTTGCTGAAATAGAGAGGCTTATTTTCAGTATTTGACACATGGCTGTAATGCCATTCACAGGATAATGTTCGCTCAACTGGAGACCCTCTAAGTAATGAGCATCTGATTTCTGTTATTGTTTCCACCAATGCAATGCCAGTAATAAAACTAAAGAACAGCAAGTCACCAGACAGACGGAAATTGGTGGGTTTGTTCGAAGATATATGTGCGGTGTCGCAGCACCGCATATTTCTTTTTTCAGCAGGACGAAAACATGTTGAGACCAGTGAAAAACATAATTGCTTTGACTCAACTCGAACAGCACATTTGCATGTGACTGTTCGAGTTGTGCTGACAGCACATTGCATGTGCTGTCCTACCAAAGGCGACGACTTCTTTTTGAACTACTTGAAATTACTGAGCGGTATCTACCTTCTGGCGGGCTCGCTAATGAGCTGGGGCCAATTTCACAAAGCTTTTTCTCTGAAGATTTTTTTGCCATTGGTCAGCCCCCTTCGATAATATGTCTAGAATCAAAATTTCTGGAATTATCTTTTGCTAAAACTTCTATCGTAACAATAGTGTTTGTGAATACAAACCTTCGAGCTTATTTATAGCCTCCGCGGCTCTACTGCAGCAGCATCTTTCGAAATGTTCCCCGCTTGCATTGGTCTTTCTTCCTCGAAGCCTTCATAAATTAGCCTCATATTCAAAGCAAAGCAAATATTCGACAACTTCGAACTGTGAATTTCCAAATCCAATGTGAATCCAATGGCAATGACTATTTGATGTATATTCGAAATTAAAAATGTTCGAACACCCCCAATTTGTGCGCGTAAGTTTGGCAAGTAAAGCTATCGAGCCTCGTCAAATGAGGCGATGGTACATCAGAGCTCCTATCGCAGCATGAAAATGCCGCTACAAGGAAAAGTATTAAAGAGTGCCATTTCGTGCAACTAATGAGCTCCTTTATGAAGTCAAAGCAACTTACAGCTACATTCGCGCTCCGTTAGTCTACGATAACAAGGCCATGAGCAAAAAAAGGCACTGCTTACCATGAAAACGAGATGATCAGTCCTGATTCCCAGATTAATTATCAAATGTCCGACTTATACGCCGCTAGGCCAATGTTTGCAATGTCTGAAAAAGAAAACCGGCAAAGTAGGCTTACGGCCCAAACAGTCCATTCATGCGCGTCAGGCCAGTCACGTTACCTTGAGGGCATGTTTGAGATCTAAGATAACGCAATGTGCACACAGTACTGCATTGTCATGCTAGACGACAACCAAAGTATTAGCGCAAGCGGCCCAATTATAGCAGCCTACTTCCGCATCGCGCTTTGCTTTTAAGTGAGGATGCTCTCTCCACGAACGCATATTAAACTACGCGTAGCCTTTCACTTAGACAGTGCGCACGAAGTTCTCCTCTTTTTTTCAGAGATGGAGAATTTAGTGAGGACGAAAAGAAGGAGGCGGGGATTGTTCGGACTTTGGCCTCGCCATTCACGTTAGCGTAATGCTTGTTAGCGATGTATAAACTATAATGCGCGAATGGGGTCGTTAGCTTCGACAAACCAATGACGAGAGGCTTAAGGTTTAAACTTTGGCGTGGTCACAGGAACCCCGCTAACAAATTTGGTCGACTGTGGTTCCGTGGTTCCCGCACAGGTTAACGAGTTTTCACCGGAACGTTCCCAGGCACTATATGGATCTGTCTGTAATGTCATCATTATGATAAGTCCAAAGAGGATTACCTGCGCAACATGGCATGCTCAACAGAGCGCACACCAACGTTAGCACAGAGCGACACCCTAAAAGGTAAAATGACAGCAAAATTATGCAAAGTTTTAAACAACTATACACGGCAGCGTGAAAGTGTAAGGATGCTGCCTGCAACAATCCGCATATTAGGCACCTAGCTCGTCCCCTACAAGGACAGAGTTATGTATGAAATGGTCACGTCCTGTGGCGGCTGCCACGTTGGACAAACGTGGTAGCCGTTCGTCCATTGTGTCACTGACCACTTGCGAGACCATAATATCATAATCAATCAATCAATCATGTTTATTTAACGGGCCCAGGAACAACCCTAAGGTCTGAGTGCTGGCGCACGTATACATTACAAACCAAGAAAACAAAACACTGTAGGGGAGAATCATTAAAAATAAATGAATAAAAATAAAAACTGTGAAAAGAAGAGAGTACGGACAACAAAGCGCAATGTAAATACAAAAGAAAAAGGAGGAGAAGGGCACTTGAACAATGCATGAAATTATAACACAAGGCAAAGCTCGGAAAAAAAATGATGACAAGGAGTTATGAAAGATATCAAGTTCACGAAAGTAAGCCTTATAAAGATTCCGATTCTGTGGAAAGTTGAGTGTTCGTGATGACAGGCAGGAACATGGAAAGCTCTATTTTCTCTGGTGATCTTGCGTGGGATACGGAACATGACACAGCTGAGAAGTTCGGGACACGTGAGGTTACCGTGAAGGAGTTTAAAGAGAAACAGAAGGTCAGCGCGATTACGTCGGTCGTGAAGTGAGGGCAGTGACAACAATCCAACAGTGCTAGTACAGGGTGCAATGTCCAGGTTTGCAAAGTGGTGATTATATATGCTTAGAAACTTTTTCTGGACACGATCTATAATGTCACTGTTGGATCTAGAAGAGCCATTCCAGACGACCGACGCATATTCGAGTTGAGGAGCACAGATGGTTGTGTATAATTTGCGGAACGGTGTAGGAGACTTGAATTCCCTCGATAGTCTGCATACAGAACCAAGAGAGCGCATACCCCGCATTGCAACACGTTTAGTGTGAGCCGAAAAGTGTAAGGTTGCATCAAAAAGTACATCAAGATCATTGATCTCGCTGACCTTACACAACGGCACAGAATCCACAGAATAAGAAAAAGAAATACTTGCTGTTTTGCGTGTGAAAGTCATGACTTTGGTCTTAGCAGCATTCAAGGTAAGGTTATTATCCTTGCACCATTTAGAAAAGGAAAAAAGGTCAGACTGCAGGGTGCGACAGTCATCATCATCAATAATAATAATAATAATAATAATAATAATCAATCAATCAATCATTTATCAATCAATCAATCAATCATTTATCGTGCCCAGGAACAACCGTGAGGTCTGGGTGCTCGCACACGTATACATAGAAAAAGAAATACAGCAGGGGAGTATCAGTGAAAAAAAAACAATGAATAAAAAATAACAATATTGAAAAGTGTACACACATGTAACCGAAGGCGCAAAATGCATACATAAATAAAATGGAGAAGGGAAGTTGAACAATATGTGAAACTAAGACACAACAACGGAAAGCTCAGAGCAGAACAAAGACATAGAGTTGAGAAAAAAAAAAAAAATAATAATAATAATAATGTTACCAACAACAATCAGCCTATTTTTATGTCCACTGCAGGACGAAGGCCTCTGCCTGCGATTGCCAGTTACCCCTGTCTTGCGCTAGCTGATTCCAATTTCTACCTGCAAATTTCCTCATTTCATCACTCCACCTAGCCTTCTGCTGTCATCGACTGCACTTCCCTTCTCTTGGCACCCATTCTGTAACTCTAATAGTACATCGGTTATCCATTTTATGCATGCTTGCCTAGCTTCATTTCTTTCCCTTAATGCCAGTTAGAATATCAGTTATCCGCGTTTGCTCTCTGATCCACACCGCTCTCTTCCTGTCACTCAACGTTAGTCCTAACATTTTTCCTTCAGTTGCTCTTTGTGCTGTCCTTAACTGGCTCTCAAAATTCCTTGGTAACCTTCAAGTTTCTGCCCTATATGTTAGCCTAAAGGTAATTGAACTAGGTAAAGGTATTCGTTCCTCTACTGACTCTAGAGGCTGACTGGAAATCCTCAATTTTTGCTCTCTTGCCAGGCTATTGAACATTATCTTTGTCTTCTGCATATTAATCTTCAACCCCTCCCCCTCCTCGCACAATATCTCCGTTAGGGTCCTCTATCATTTGTTGTCATTCGTCCCCATTATTGCTGAACAGCACAATGTCGTCTGCAGACGGTATTGATAACTTCGCGTAAAACAGGCAATAACTTCGCACTTCATTGTGCCCCTCCCCCCCCTCCCCCAAATATGCGGGTGCGAATACATCTCCCACCAGAAGCGTGTTGTGCGCTGATATCGTGATAGGTGCGCTCATGAAATCTACGCGATATTCACAATGTCCACATGTTTCAGCTCACCATCAGTTGCCTTGATTGGCGAAGGAATTAGTGATGTCTTTGATGGAGCGATTCTAAGCTCTTGTTATATTTTATAGTATGGAAGCGAGCCTTTCGGTTGGTTTTCTAGATCCAGTTATTTCCATTTTTTGGCCTGTATATTGTAGTTCGAAAATAAACTCTCCTGTGAGAAGTCAACCAATAGTTCAGCACTATTTTTTTGTCCCGCTCTTGGCAGTGTTTTTGCGTCATTAAACCATACCAACATGCTCACCAAACACAAGAACTACCAGAGAGTGCTAGCCGATCAATCATCACAGAAGACTAAATACACGAATATATATGCTCTGCGTGTGCGTTTGTTCTTCTTTATTTTTAACTTAAGAGAAGACTTGAAAATCTTCAAGCAAGCTTTTTGCGCAAATATTACGCGACAGAAGACTTTGGTGGTCTGAAAACAAATCTAAAAGATTATCGTACATCGGGATTACACACTTGCAATAAGATAGAGAGGTGACATGCTTAATTAACATGCTGAAGACGTTATCCTGGCCTATCACCTGCCATTGCAATCATAGCCCTTAAAAGACTAAGCGGTTCTTGACACTTCTCTACGGCTAGGCTTCGGTTTCTCGTCAAATATATTTGCGGATATACATACAAAATCTATATGTGCTCCGAATGCAAGCACCAGCAAACTGGCTTATAAAAACCCTGGAAGCTGACAGCCAAAGTAGTGTAAGTAAGTGGATGTCTTATCTGCTTGCGTTTAAATAAAGCGGCAATACATACTCATCAACTGTTGCAATATTTTGTAGCATTAGCTACACTGGCCTAGCCAAGCCCGTTTCGCGCGGCACATCAAGAGCCGTGCTGCGCATGCGCAAGGATCAGTGATGTCACACGGCTTGCGCACCGGAGCCACCGCAGCCACCGCAGCCGGCACCTCTCGCGCACTCCGCCGCCGCCGCGCGCGACTCACCGCCGCCGGTCTGCGCATTCCAGAGGAGTGACGTCGTAGCAGTGGTAGACGCACTGGCGCCGGCGCGCTCGCTGAGCAGTCGCCGTCTGACACTGCGCTTGAGCCGCTGCGCTTCTGACTGGCGTTTGCCAGTGTGGTGTAGCCATGGAGAAGGAGAGCGCAAATGCTGCTGAACAGCGCAGAAGAACGAAGAAGCTTGACTCATCGGATCCCGAAGTAGTTGCCGGGCAATTAGCGGTTGAGCGTAGGAGACAACCAGGAAAGCTAGAATAATCAGCTGAACCTTTGCTAACGCTACGTATATCCTGGCATAGCCGAGCTAAGCCACTGCAACTTTTTTGGAACATATTACTGTTCCGTTGTCGAAAAGAACCCTTGTCAAAAACAAACTCACTTAGCTATGTCTGAATCTCAACTTGATTGTATTCGTGTCACAAAAGAGCGCTTAATCAAAGCGCGTGCCGCGTGTCACGCAAGCCAGCGAAAGAACACGCCGGCCCCACTGCAACTTCAACCGAGGGGGAGAGCGCATACGCTTCAAACGAGCGACGTGACCAACGGAGTGTAGACGTCGAGGCGACGGTAACCAGCGAAAGAGAGAGAACACGGTCGCCGAGACACCGTCTCACCCGGCGAGTCAAGAGAGACATTACTACAGCGTGAGCGTGCGCCAGCAGGATGAGTCTTCACCCCCTCTACGACGCTTCGGCGGCGGCGGTCGAAGGTGCGAGAAAAGACTAGAAGATTCCCAGGCTTTGGTCATGTTACGGGGGCACGACTCCGAGAGGAATGTTCGAGAGCACCTGTGGAAGCTATATAACCGCCGTGCGCGAATCAGAAGTCAGTTCAGACCAGACTACTCCGGTAAAGAGATGTAACGTGAAGACTGACCGTCTGCGGAAGAAGGGGATTCCCCGGCAAGCTAGCCGACGAGTTCATCGAGCGTCTGCTATTCCGGAAGAAGTTCCATCAAATTTTCCCCAAGCTACGACGAGATCGTCTGACTGAAAGAGCAGCACGGTAAATACGATTGGACACTTAGTGTTCCTATTCATTTTGTACTTTACGTGTTGAACTCTTATTGCTTGTCGTTAATTATTTCCTGTGTTTTGTGGACACCCATCTGATTTGTATTGTGTTGTGTCTAGCCTAAGTGTGCAAGGGTGTGTGTGTAACTGTCTAGTGTGAAGAATATATTTCGTTGTGTTTTGACAACTCTGGGCTCTGACTCGGTCTTTGGACAGCAACCGGCGTTCGCTGGCGCACCAGAGGGCCCATTACTAATTGTCCTTGCATTCGTGGGATTATTTTCGGAAGCTGATAAGTCGGCTTTGGAATTTGGTCCGGCGTCTGCACCTCGTCCACGGGGTCTATGACAATTCGAAAATGTCATCTAGCTACACAGTTCTGTTAACGATAATGCGGCTATTTATACTCAGCACTGCAAACGTTTGTTCGCATTTTTCATCTATTTTGTGTTTCAAATCGGCGTAATGCTTGTGGTCACAAAAGCCAACTTAACGAGTATTAGGGTGACATGGGAAAGATCTATATTGTAAACAAACTAGAGACGTTCGGAACGGAATACTTCAGTACCATATATTTTCATCACCCATTGCTCTCATTAAACGAAATATTCAACCACTACCACTTTTAAGACAGCAGTATAAGCGGTGCGCGTAATTAAGACTGGCAGCGAGATGGAAATGTGCCCCAACTTCAAAAACAAGATCTCTATAGGCCCTCACTTGTGCTGCCTGGGCAGACGATTCGGAAGCACGATATCTAGTCTGCAAGTTTTTCCCTCACAGCAGTCTTCTTTGCTGGGCAAAAATGACAAAGAACCCTTCATAGAAGAGAAGCATAATAAAATAAAAAGAAGAAATAAACTTTATTGAAAGAGCCGGCTAGGAGTTCCGTCGCTAATTAGGGCAGGCTGGCACAATTAAGAAATCCGCCATTGTCATTTCCCCGCGCGGGGTCTTAAGGCAAAAATTAGCTTGCTTCCTTTTTGTCAAGGACATTCGAGGAAGAAACAACCAACTAGGTGCACAAAATAAAGAAGAGAGTTGGGATAATGAGTGGAACTGCCTCACGCAGATGCCAGCCAAAATCATGGAGGCATGATACAGGAAAAAATGCATGCAAGGCATTTCCACTCTGAAGTAGTTTGGCGCAAACTTTAAAACAGGCAGCTAAGACATGAAAGTTGGTAATCGGGAGGTTTGCACACGGTGTTACAAGGCGAGGAGGCCACCGTGCTGAGAATGAACCCTTCATACGAACCAGCATGAGACTTAAAATATGAACGACGATCTTCTGCCTATTTGTCTACAAGGAATGGAATGTGAGAGCATGCAGACATCTATATAAGCTGAGATATTGTTCTTAACTTCGCACCTTATATAACCTCCCAACTGGCCCATTGCATCGCATATACGCATACACATGCACATTTTTTATGTATGTATATATATATATATATATATATATATATATATATATATATATATATATATATATGGCGCTTTTCGCCCACAACTGGCAATTGCGCCAATAAAATCTAATAATCATCAATATATACATATATATCGTTACGAGGAATATATATAATTTGTGTACGTGTGCTTGTGTGTGTGTTTGTGTGCGTGCGTGTGTGTGTCAAGCACATAAGAAAACATGATTGAAAACAACATACTGAGAACCGGAGATCTCGGAGCCATTTCCTACCTTATAGCACCGTGTCTCAAATGCAACACATTTATTAGAACACGTAACATTGGTTGAAATCAAGTTCTGCTTTATGTCCGCTGCGAAATCGACGTGTGGCTTCATTCATTCAATCAGCAAACTTTTGTTGACTGCCACAGACCCTCATCACTGATCTGCCTGTGTGAAAACGTACACTCGGAATACGCTTTTTTATTCAGGGCCCGCAGCAAGTTACACAATTATTAAAGCACACAGTGCATCGCCAATGGTCGCAAGACCGTCACTCACCTCTAGTAACGTATACGCGGACACATAGATCGGGAAAATAAATGAAACTCAAAGTCTAACTCACAATATATATATATATATATATATATTTCTTACGGCCTCCCTCGGACTCAGAGTAACCGAAGTTCTACTCATCCGGGCACCCTGGGGCGCAACCTAACAAAAATTCTTCTAGTCAGTCTGGCTCACTCAGCATTACGCGTCGGTCTGAGTATGAGTGAATTTGAGTGAGTTAACTGATGAGTTCGCCGACCTATTATCGCAGACTTCTCGAAGTTATTTTGCTATGTTATTGCATACGACGATGGCGCACCCATGGTTCTTTGCGGTGATTTTAACTTTCCCACTATAGCCTTGACCGCGTGTGGCTTAGTAACCGCAAGAGTTAGCGTCGAAAGCAAGTTTGTTAGCCTTAGCTAAGCTTTTGTTTGTGTTAACCCTTTCACTGCAAGCTGAACAATAGTGTTTACCTAACAAAAACACCTGCGAAACATAGACGAATATAAATATTCGGCTATGCCTTTCAAATTGTGTAAAACAAAGCACAAGGGGAAGGAATCAACAGGGAAAATGACGGGAGCTACATTCACCCAAGGTGTTATTCTAAAACAAGATTTTTGCTGCTTTCTCTCCCTTGGTTGGCGAGCAAAGTGCTTAGCCAGACGGGCTACATTC
Organism: Dermacentor silvarum; assembly: GCF_013339745.2. Lineage (NCBI taxonomy): Eukaryota > Metazoa > Arthropoda > Arachnida > Ixodida > Ixodidae > Dermacentor > Dermacentor silvarum. The sequence goes on along the minus strand of NC_051159.1, from coordinate 53,213,157 downwards.
CACTTTTTCCTACAGAGTACTGCTATAAAGAGAACCACATGGCTGGAGAACCTATGGTTGGCCGGAAGTTGGCTGTTCGTATTCCGTCAAAAATGGTGCAAGAATAGTATATCCTTTTCTCGTAGTGACACCAGCAATAATTAACTTCTGCAAGCGCTTTCCGTCGGTGATAGAATTTATTTTACGAAAAGAACGCTATGTGACTCGCTTCATCCTAAATCAAGATCTAGTAACATTTTAACTAGGAGCTTTTATTAGAAAATGCACAAATACTCGCGCTGTCACATTCAAACGTTTTCGAACAGCGTGTGCTAACGCCTTGTAAAAAACTGTGTAACTTAAGTATATCTGTCAGTAGTCTATCAGTTTTCGTGGCCGAATTGGACATTGTTGATCTGCTTCATTTCTTGATAAAGGATTAGCCTAACTCCGTAGCTACTAGAATGTCGAACACCGCAGGCTACAAAAAGTTGTGGAGCATCGTTAGCCGTCAGCAACATTGTCTTCTAATTTTAACGATTCTAATCACTCAATTAAACAAACACTCAAGGTAAAAAAAAAAACGCTACACGCGGGCATTTGTCACGTGCGGGTAATTATTTCTCGCGCAATTTACAACCTTATCGACACAAAAAAAGGTGCTAGAACTATTTGTTTCTCGCAGCCTGCCACGTACCGCAGCATCCGTACACGGCGCAGGCGTGGCCCACAGCTGAAGCCGCGGCTACAAGCCTGGAGCGTAGGCACGGGAAGCTGGCGGTAAAGCGTACTCGTTGGAATGGCTGGTATGCATGGCCACGGGGCGCTGTTCAGCTGGGGAGCAGGCTGGCTCTTCAACTGGCGAAGCCTCCTAGCGCTCAATAACGCATTCCACCGTCTGCAAGAAAGTTTTGCGAGGGAAGAAAGGCGAGTTCCTTCGCTCAAGAACGCACGCGTACGTGAGCAGGATGCACATACGGCGTGGAACATCTCTGGTGCTCGCATGATAGAAGAAAAGCGTGGTACAGCGAGAGGTGTCGGCTTCCTATTTCAGGGGCTGGAGCTTGAGCTTGCATTGCCTTTGCGATACCTTCCTGCCTTTTTTTTTGTACCCCCTTGACTGCGCGTAGCTACAAGTAATAAACTATATCCTGGCTAGGAATGCTCATTTGAGCGAATGCGCCCTCAGTTTCACAGGGTGCAAGGTGAAAAAGACGCACTTACACCAAGCAGTCCTAAATAAGGAGAAGAAGCCGGATTTAAAACGTGGGAAAGGAGCGAGAGTGTTTTATGCTCTGGGGCATGTTTTTTCGATCGCGTATGAGATCAGGAGCCCGTACTAGGGCTCTTATCAGCTCGTAGCGTTCACATTAATTTGCTACAAACTGAGGAAAGTGAAATATGCCTTGCATACACAGAATCACGATTAGAAAATCGCACGACATGAGACAATTGTACTTGTTGAGTCAACACTTATCGACGCGATTGCACTTTCTGCCCTATGATAGCAAAAGTAGGCACAACCAACGTTCAATCAGCCTAATAAAAGTAGAGGACACTTGAACACTTTCCTGAAGCCCTCATTTTCACGTGTACTTAGATTTAGGTGCACGTTAAAGAACCCCAGGTGGTCCAAATTTCCGGAGTCCCCCACTACGGCGTGCCTCATAATCAGAACTGGTTTTGGCACGTAAAACCCCATAATTAATTATTAATTAATCATTTTCACGTTCACAAGTATCCTGTTCATGGCGGAAATATAGCAAGAGCTGATTTATCAGGTTAGGTCACGCTGCCCGCGTAACGCACTCACTGAACATTGTCGCAAGATGCATTAGGCAGCTCATTTTTCTTCATTTCATTCCTACTCGCCTGCTTAATCAAAATTATTTAAGACAACTTCAGAAGATTTATAAGGCAAAACCCCGATGTGATGACGGAGTCAAGGGTTTGACGAAAAGTTTACGCTTTCTTCGACAACGATATGATTATGAGGGTCACCGTGCGAGAGGGGGGATGACTGCGGAAGAATTTTGACCACCTTGGATACTTTAATCTGCACTTCAATCTAAGTGAAGCATTTTTTTTTCATTTTTCTATTTGTAATTTAGCCTCCATCTAAAACGTGCCGGAGTCGAATGCGTTATCATAAGCTCAGCAGCGCAATGCAGTAGTTACTAAGTTACGGCTGCGGGTCTGCTCACGTATTGCACGTCTCAATACTTTCTCTTCTGAAATTTCTTCATGAAGAAACTTACTGGTGAGTTCTAGCGAACAGTTCAGTGCCATTTTTGGTGGCATCACGCAGCGCGTTCATTTTATTCGCAGAGGAAAAATGAAACAAAAATACGTTTTCTGATCTGAGAAATATTCCGGCTGTGGTGTCCATGTACAAGCTATGGAGTCTTCAGTATGCATTTGCCCCAAACTTGTATACTACGTAAAAATAAATGCAAATTGAATCATTTGCCCAGGAATTATTAGATGATAATGATGTCATCTGTAGTGACTCTTGTCTATTGTTACAAAACTGACCAATAAGTCTGAAAAGTAGATAATTACTTCGCACTAATACTTTAGAATGCTTTAAAGGTAGTTTTTTTCCAATTTGATTGCATAATTACCTGTCGCATTTCGGTTACTCTATACTGTTCTCAAGCAGCAACAGATCGGTTTTGTCGTTTCGTACAAATGAAAATTGCAGTCACTGTATATTTAGCCTGCCCATAACCTCATCCTACCAACCATTGCAAAACGGTTGCTTTTTGAGACCACAGTGAACTAAACCTGAATCTTTGACACATATTTGGTACTGTCTTATAGAAAACAAAGACTTTCGCGACCCGATGAACCGCTACTTGGAAATAAGGAAACAAGGAAAAAATCAAGCGCCTCATTCACAAAGCTTTTCGTCCGTTGCATTCTTTGCAATTGGCTAGCCACCTCCGCTAATAATATGTCCAGCATCTGACATAGTCTGAAATTTTCTGTTACGAACAAAAACATTTTTGAACGAAGCTTTATAGGCTCACAAGTGTCGGCGGTGGTGGTGTCGGCGGCGGTGTCACGCTGAAATGTGGGCCGATCCTGGCGATAGTGCAGAAAGGGCCCAAGCTCAATGGCACATACCAGGGGCAAAAAAAAAATAAAGATAGAGAGAAAGAAAGAAAGAGAGAAAGAGAAAGGAAGAAAGTGAAGGAGAGGAAGAAAGAGAAAGAGAGAGACAGAGAGAAAGAAGAAAATAGAGAGAGAAAGAGAGAGGCGAGAAAGAAAGACAGAGAAATAGAAAGAGAGAGAAACAAACAGGAAGAGAAAGGAAGAGAGAAAGAGAAAGAAAGAGAGAGAAAGAAACAAAGAAAAAAATCATCGCGAAGGTCAGATACACATGGCAAGCTTCGCTTACCCTCATTTTCTCGACAAGGGGAGGGCTGGTAATTTTTGTGGATACAGACCCTGGGCTTGACCACTCCTACACCCAGTTAAACTCATCAGAAGGCCATGGAAGCCACATAGTGCTTATTTCTACCCACCAGCCTGTGACAAGTCCTATAATGTGACCGCCTTCGCGCTTTTTGTAAGATAAGTTTGTTTATGTCTAGCCTGAACGTCCTGTCTGTTCGCAGAAACCATTATCATCAGCAATGGCTCGAGCATCGTCGTCTTCTTCCCCAGTTGGCACGTTGGCGCCCCTCAGCGCAACCGCGCGAACGCGCTCGCGCCACTGCTCACGCGTTCGTCGTCGTCGTCTTCTTGCACAGCTGGCTCCGTTGACGCTCATCATTCCTGCGTAGAATTTCACTTAGGTCGTCGTAATGGGGAGATCGCGTTTACGGGAATTAGGGAGCATACATTCAAGAGGGCTTTGCATGTAGGCTCCCTACCGGGGATATGAGCCATTGCTTAATGGGGTATGATCTATTCATTGTCTTACGTGACGGATAGATTTAATTTTGAAGCAATTTCATTTTGAATAATCGCGAGCGGCAATGGCGGGCGGATGCTGCTAACCACGTCACCAAGCAAACTCGAGACATCGAACGCAAGCGTTTATGGTTCGACAACAACTTGTTTCTCATCAGTGTGAACCGCTCTGACGAACAGCGACACGGTGCCTTGGAAGTTTTGAATGAAAGTTACGCTACTAGTGGAGAAGACCTAGTGGAGAGCTTGCGGTACGTGCAAGGAATTTTAGTACAAGGGAAACCAGCCTACGTTCAGCACTGCGAACGGGTACGTATACTCTCCATTCGTTGTGATGGTCTTCATGGAGTGGAAGGGCCGACGATTTTTTCTTCTACTCTATTGCTTTGCGTCTTCTTTCGATACACATTTTCGCATCGCGCGCAGGGTAGCAAACCGGACACGAACAGTGGGTTAAATCACCCTTTTTCCCTGTTATTTTAGCACCTCTATTCGTCTAGATTCATTCTTTCGCACATGGAATCCGTTCCACTATGATCATTCAAGTACAAATTTCATTACCACTTAGAAGGAAGTCTACCCAATGCTGCCCTTGGGCTATAAGCGGAAGCCGATATTTTTTATCGCGGCCGGCGCCAATGATCGCCAACGTGTTCAGGGTGTCGCATCAATCGTAACATGAGCGCTCGCATGCTGTATGTCTGACAGCAAAGTCGAAGCTGTCATGTTCCTTTGCCTTGCGTCTGGAAACACATCCTGTTGAACGTGTCCCCGAAATTTCTCTGTACATGATAAAGTACCTGCACTCGTGCGATTCGCCAAACTTCCTTCACGAAATCGAATTAAAAAAAAACATGTTTCCGTCGATCCCGAGGGGGTTATGGTGGGTGGAGTAACCCCTTCCTCTCGTAAACCCCCCTTCCCCACCTCCTCGTCGCATGGGTATTATAAGTTGCAAGCTTCACAACACGCCGCTGAAATTACTTGCTCCCTAAATACAGCAGGCAGCTGCATCTCGTTCTCCAGCGCGAAAACGCTTAGTAGCAGCGTCTCGGTATTGTGGTCATTAGAGTTGCGGAGCTCTGTCGACACGCTGTCGCAGTGTCGTGAATGCTTCAATCTCCGCTGCTTCGTGCCTGCATCACCGTGGTTAAAGGAAGCGCTGTATGTTTTTTGCACTCATTTGCGTTAAAAAAAAGCAACAGCCCTCACTTAGACTCGCCACCTATGTGTACCATGAATAATCAAATTAATTACGTACCGCGAGCCGCATATGAGCTCCTGCTCAAAAGGACAAGCAGCTTTGTCCCGCGTCGCCGTCAAATAGTTACGTACAGCGCGAATTCCTAGCAGTGTCGCTGAGGATGGGGAATGCATTATCCCTTTTTATCTTTTTTCACCCGGTTGGATGCCGTGCACGATGACATGTGTCTCTTTTGTCGGGCATTGATTGCGCTCCTGGACGCAATGTTCTTCGTAGGGTGCTGCGGAATTCGCAACAAGGCAGCTGAGGTTCATCTTAGGAAGTCGTTACAAAATGATGCTTATAAAAACAAAAATTGTGCAGATCCCACGCGCTGTGGGAATCGATATTTACGCGAAGCATTTTCCAGATTTTGGTTATCCAGGCCCGCTTGGGGTTCTTCGGAGAGTTACTATATGGACCAACCTGTTCGCGTAAGGAAGAAGTTGGGTTTGACGCAAGCATGTGTCTGGCTACAAAAGCGAGACGACGGCGATAAAAGGACGGTAACGGTGTTACCACACTTTCTTCAGCTTTTTTTTTTTTTTTTTTACTTTGGGAAGAAACGTTAAACGCTGTTCTGCTATGGTCTGGGCCAAACCCGAAGTCGTTGCAGTCTGACACAGCGTCTCAAAGCATTAGTTGTCACGAGGCAAGAATGGGATAAACTGAACAAGCACTGAATTCAAACTAGCTTGTGCACACATTCTCTAGCTGCTCGTGCTGTTATGTGACGCACGCGGTAATCATTTCAATATGCTAGTTGGTGTATGGTAGTCGGTCAAATGGTGAGAGCATCGAGCAGCTCTGCTCGGCATCAGCTGTTTCGATTGCATGGAAGGAAGCTTGCACGTGGATTTAGAGCACCTAACAATACACTGAAAAAATTGCAAATTTGTCATGCCCACGTCGCCTGGCAGTGGCAATTACGCATTGGGCAGCGGGAGGAATTTGCCTTAATTCCTGCTTAAGCGTCTGTTTTTTTCTATAAGTAGAATTTCTAGCGCTTGTCGGCGGCCACCGCGTTTTTATTATTATTATTATTATTATTATTATTATTATTATTATTATTATTATTATTATTATTATTATTATTATTATTATTATTATTATATTAGCAGGAGCGCTGCCGAACGACAGCGGGCTGCTGTGATAAGTTGCTTGCGATTGCGGGTTCCAAACGCACTGCAGCTATTTTCTCTGGAAGCAGGTTAGCGTGTCTCATTTAGAGGGATCACATTTTATACGACAGAATTTTTCTACTCAGACAATTTAGTGGGGGAATCCTGCAGCGTCTTCTCTTTCACTGCTCCTTCAACGTCCTGCAGTTGGCCAAGATTGTAATGCGATTAGCACTCTCTGCCCACTTGTCGTTTTTCATCCTGTTGTCAGTCCGCCCGCCCGTCCGTCCGTCCGCCCGCCCATCCGTCCGTCCGTCCGTCCGTCCGTCCGTCTGCCTGCCTGCCTGCCTCATCATCATCATCATCATCATCATCATCATCATGATTCTCGTCATGCGGTCATCGTCACGCAGTCTACGCCGACCAAGTGACCAACGTTATTTAATGCTTGGGCCACTAGCTAGGTATGTGCTTGTGGTCCGGACGTCGTCGTATCGTTGCTTCGTCTTCATTCCAGCTTTGTCAAGCGACTTTCCTCGTGCCATCGTTTTAAGGATTTTGACAACTTACAGTCGTCATGCATTTGTTGTCACACCGTCGTCATGATGCCACCGGGGCCATTCCATCATCATAGCTCCGATTTCGCCACCCACTCTCGCCATGCCTTCGTCGTTATTTTAACGACGCCATGCAGTCATTGTCATCCGATTATTGTCTTTATACCGTTGCCGTGCCAATGTCACTATTAAGTCACCATTATTTCTTCGTCATTCCATTGCAAGGGTGTTGCCGTCCTTTGTTCGGGATTATGCCGCCGTTCGCATGTCACCGTCATCATTCCGTCGTCGTTGGACAGTCGCTGTAAAGCATCCGTGGTCACACGATCTTCGTCATGCCGTCATTAAGCCAACGTTGTGCCATTACCGTGATTCCAGCTTCGTCATCCGGCTATCTTTATACCATCGTCATCATTTTCAGATTGGCATCAAATTGCTGTCATGTTGTCGTCGTCATACCGAGTTTGTTGCTCCATCGACGTCATTCCTTCTTCGTCATTTCGTCGCCGTCACTCCGTCGTCGTCGTCATAGAATCGTGGTCATGCCATCGTGCTAACTGGTGAGCTTGGCGACCGAGTACCATAGCAATTGTTGGCTGATACCGGATATAGTGCATGTCGCCTATACCGGGTGTTGACAATTATGCTTTACGGAATTTTGAAAAATCGCCTGTGGCAGGTAGCATAATTGTTATCGTCGAGCTGGGTTATTCGAACAGGCGGACCTTAATAGCATGAGAATGCGAAACACATAATCAACTAATTAACAAAAATTCCCTAGGTAAGTTTTTAGTTTATTACGTTACGACAAATATTGCAATTTACGAATTGTAGCCGGTGAGCTTGCAAGACGCATCCACTTGAGATTATTTCCAGGATGACACCAGTTTCGAGATATCATTTCCCAAAGTGTGGGATGAAATACATGGGCGTTCCAGTTACTTTTGTGCTTCAATGTATGAAGCAGCATTTCGGTAAAGAAAGTAAGTGGAACGACAGTGAATTTTTACAGCGAGTTTGATGGCGCATATCTCCTAACTGGTATGGTATGGTATGAAGAATTTTATTGGGTCCTGAAGGTCAACCCTGAGTTGATGCGGGCTGCACCCACGTTCGGACTGTCAGGCCGAGCCCTTTAGCCACACCACGGGCCTTCTGGACAGCCCGTAATTGGTCGGGGAGTGATTCACCATGTAGCATTTGCCGCCACCATTCTTGGTCCTTGTCACAGTCTGTGAAGACCACGGGCACTGCCAAAGCATGTGGTCAAGAGTAATGATGCCTTTGCATTTATTACAATTGGTTGGAATTTCCCTCTCCGGGTAGACCGTGTTAATAAAATCTGGACTTGGGTATGTGCTTATTTGTAACAAACTTAATGTGACCGCTTGGGCTCTGCAAAGCTTACCGTGTGGCATTAGCTATTCCCTGCTGCTTAGATAATATTACTTCGTGATTTAGTTATAGGTTAATAATTGATCCCTGTGTTCCTCGGGCGAAGTGTAAGTTGCTCGGTCTTGAACAGCTCGGCTAGAAAGCCCTCGTGCTGCTTCATTTGCCACCTCACTGAGGTTTCTCCGAGTTCCATCCACAACCCCCAGATCTGCAGGAAAGTAGCGGATTTCGATCGTCTCAACTAGTCAATCTAGTCTAGTAACCTGGTTGCTATCCGTGTCACATATCCGTTAGAAAGGTTGCGCACGGCTGTTCTAAAATCGCTCTAAATATGTGTCCACCGATTGGCCCGGATAGCTAAGGCGATTGCTACTTCTTGTGCTACTGTTGGGTCCTTAGTATAGACGGTGATGGCTCCCGTATGTTACCTTGAGTGTCTACAACAACTGAGGTATACGCATCCTTATTTTTAACCCAGGCGGCGTCAACAAACACCGCATGCTGCTTATGGTGATCTATGTTTTGAAGGAGTGCCTTGGCCCTAGCCTTCCATCTCTCGAGGTTATGTGTCGGGTGCATGTTCCTAGGGGACCGGGTCGTCTTAATTGTTTCTCGTAGTCCCACTAGCAATTCTGTAAATATTTCTCCTTTGTTGGTTTGGTTGTTAATTTCTGTGCCTATTTCTTCAAGTAGCGCCCTCCCAGGTGGTAACCCCATTAGTCTCTCCTGGTGGGCCACCTGCTGAGCCTCAGCTATCTCTTCTAGTGTGTTATGCAGCCCTAGTCGCCATAATCTATCATTGGCCGTGCTGATGGGAAGTCCTAGTGTAGTCTCTATAAGTCGTCTGATTAAAGCGTTCAGCTTGTTCTTATCAGTGTCTCCATTGTAGCATGCCTGCCACGTACGAGAAGTGGCAAAAGGCGAGTGCATGTACCAATCTTATGGCACAGTCTTCTCCTAGCCCCTTATGCTTGTTAGTAATTCTGCGCAGAAGCATAATGACTTATTTTGACTGGTTAAATATGTGTTGTATCATCCTGCAATTAGTGCCATTCGCTTCCAGGAGAAGTCCTAGCACTCTAATAGTCTCCACTTGCCTGCCTGATGGGTACTCCATTCTTGGCGTATATTTCAATGCGGGGTTTTGCCTCTGGGATATATTCGTTCGGCTTGCGCCCACGCTTACTGCTCTGTAGTACCAATAGTTCTGACTTTTTAGTGGAGCATTTCATTCCCATACCCTTCAGTAATGTTTCCGCCATGTAGATGCTTTCGTGTAGTTTGGTCTCTGTGTGTCCCATATTACCTTCAGCACTCCATATTGCAACATCATCTGCATATATTGCAAAGTGGATACCTTCAATCTGCGCGAGACCTCGAGCCACTTTTGGCATTGCCAAAATAAATAACAGGGGAGCTAGGACAGGCCCTTCTGGTGTTCAGGATTGCCAAGTTCCAGGGTGGTCGATTGCAGTTTGCCTAACCTGAGACAAGCAGAACGGCGACCGAGAACGGCTTTGACTATATTTTGTAATCGCTTACCCAACCCCAGCTCTGAGAGGATATCCAATATGACCCTGTGTTTGATGCCATCAAAGGCTTTTTATACATCTAGGCTAAGGAGAGCTCTCGTATGTAGCGGGCTAGCTAGAATAAGGTGATGTTTGATTAAAAGCATTGCATCTTGAGTCGAAAGTCCAGGACGAAAACCGATCAGGTTATGCGGAAGAACATTTCTGTTCTCTACATACTTAGCGAGTCTATTGAGTATGACATGCTCCATGGTTTTGCCCAGACATGATGTTAACGAGATGGCTCTTAACTTATCTAGATTGAGTTGCTTGCCTGGTTTGGGAATAAGAATTGTGTTAGCAATTCTCCAGTCCTCCGGATAATCACCGTTTTTCCAGAGTTCGTTGAAATTCTCTGTTAAATATTTAACAGAGTCATCGTCCAGATTTTTCAACAGCCTATTGGAAATGCCATCTGGACCAGCAGCGGATCTACTGTTGAGGTCGTACAGGGCTGCGCGAACTTCGCTTTCTGAGAAGTCTTGATCCATAACCTCACAGTCTTCCGCTGTATATTCAGACTGGTCTGTACTGTCATTGATGTCCTTAAGTGGTAAATACTTATCTGCGAGTCAGTCCAGAATGGCCACCTCCGTTGTGCCCTGACTCTCACGATACACGAGTCGTGCTACTGCTGTTCTCCTATTAGATTGAGTGTCGTTCTCATGAAGCAAATGTCTAAGCAAGTTCCAATTTCCAGCTGGTTTGATTCGACCATCTATGGAATTACAAAGCTCATCGCATTGTTGTTTGTGTACATTTTTGGAGTATTCTTGAATCTCCCTATTCAACAATGCTATACGCTTGATGAGTGTCCTGTTCAGCCGTTGCGTTTTCCATTTTTTTAACATGGACTGTTTGGCTTCAATCAATTGCGCCAGCCTACTGTCCTTGATTTCGATATCCTCCTCTGTGGTAGCATCCTTCGTTGCCGCCTTTACATCCTCCGTGAGCTGAGTGATCCAAGTTTGCAATGTTTTCTTTTGTCCCGTCCCTGTGTCAGCTCTGCTTTTCCTTGCTTTCCGAAAAAGATCCCAGTCAAGGTAGTTAAAGTACTTTATCTCATTACTGCGTGTTTCCAATAGTATTTGTAATATATAGTGATCACTACCCAGGTCAAACTTGGAAATATTCCAACTAGCGGTCGTTTAACTTGATACAAAAGTAAGGTCTGGGGTGGAGTCCCTGCATGTAGATGTACCACACCAAGTGGGATAAGCTGGGTCTGTGATGAGTGTGAGATTAGGATCTGTAGCTAGGTGCCAGAGCCCATGCGCTTTCTTAGTATTCCAGCGATATGTCCAGGTTTGATGTGAGGCGTTGAAATCCCCTCCAATAATGAAGGGAGCGTGCTTAGTAACAGCCATAGTCTTATTAAGAAGTGCCTGAAACTCTGTTCATTGTCGCTAGGGCTGCTATAAACATTGAGACAAAAGAGGTGATTGATTGATTGACGATTGAGAGAAAACGGGTGTCATTCTGGAAAGTATTTCCAAGTAGATACGTCTGACAAGCTCACCGGTTACAATTCGTGATTGCCTCAAGAACCTCGGAGCATGCATGCCCAGCATATCAGACGGGCCGTCTACAGGAAGTTTCAGTACGTATCAATAGTCTGATATCGCTGGCGCAACGTTACCCTACAAACAAGTCGGCGCCGAAGGTGATCGATCAATAACTAGGAGTGTAAGTGGTAACAGTGCGAAAACTTGGCTGACGGAAATAGACGAATACTTGAATACATCGCCGGAAACGACGGCAGCACCAAAGGAAGGGCCCCAAACGAGCGTTTCTTTTCATGCTGTCGTAATAGTCGCCGCTAAATTTAAGCACAATTAAATTTTACAAAATTTATTTATGTTGAGGCACTTTTGCGTGGTAATTTCATTGCGCGAGACCGAGAAAATTGACACCCTGATTAAGGGAATCTAATCCGAAAGCACCGTCACGATTGTTGCGCAGCAGATTTCTTTCCCGTGATGCGTTTCTCGCGTTACGGTTGGCGAGACTGCTGTTGCGACATGAGGGGCGGCAAGGCGACAGCACCTACTTTGCACTCCCGCGCTGCCAGAAAAATATTGCCTCGCCGAGTGCGCTAATACATACAAAATGCATACCGGTGCGAGTCATGTACCGAAATCCGGCTAAAACAAACACGCGATACACGACAACCGCTTACCTCGGCGAACTAAGCATGGCGTGCCCTACAAGCTCGACACTCTGACCTTTTGGCCATAGGACATCATCGTGCTGTGCAAATTAAAACACAAACTGAAAAAGAAAAGAGGTTCGTGCTGACAACCCTGACAATGATCGTATGCAGTGCGGGTGCAGTAGGCAGAAGATGAACGGGGGGGAGGGGGGATGGGGCACGCGTTTAATTTGCGAAATGGCTAGGAACCTCCCACGTACGTGGCCAACATGAGACGTGCACGGCGTGAGCTGTGTGCAGCAGTTGCAAGCAATGCCGTAGTGGGGCGTTGCATGGCTGACAAAGCCCCTTTGGTTAATTTTCCCGACGCTAGCTTGCGTTAGCGAAAGCAGTATACGCGGAAAATTAAGCACAGGAACAAGAATAAGAGCCAATTTCACTGTTTGCATGATTAGCTACAGTCACCATACGAATAACAGTTTTCACTTCGAAGCTTATCAGTCTAGAAACGAGGCTAACAACCACGTAAACTAATTCCTAGTTTTTAATATATGTCCCGTTGTCCGCTTCCCGCGGCTGCCGTATCGCGGTTTTAGTGGTTCGCGTTTATTATTTTCTTTAAATTTACTTTTCATTTGCAATTTGTTTATGACGTCTGTCCAGAGTTCACTTCGTTTCGGGAAGCTGCAGTACTTGGACGAGCAGACATGACACAAAGTTTTACGTTCCGTCAGGCATTTTTTATTGAGCCAGTAGCTATTTTGGCTACCCTACCACCCCTGACCTGCGATGGTAGAGCTAAATGGCATAACTTACGTAATCACCGTAGATGATTTCACACGGAATTTGTTTGTGTCACCAGATCCTGTGGGCTCCACCATAAGATTTTTATTTTTTCAAGCCGTAAAGTTCAGTGTACGCAGCACGGAATATGAAGGAATCCTCACAACACAATATAAAGAAAAATTCGTAGTTGGTTGACTTGGTATGGATTTATTGGTACAAACTGTTCAAGAAGATGGTATTCATAGTAAGAAGGGGAACAGACAACTGCAGACTTGCAGTGGAGTTTTGAAAAAGAAAATACTTGTGTCATGTTACTATCGCCGCTACAACCTGGTACAAGCGAACGTAAACAACAGCATGACTTGCCTTCTAGAGCATAAAATGATAATATTCCATGTCTGAAAGATTAATTTAAGGGTGGATGACACATTCATCTCGTCCCTTCCAAATATGTAATGCCTCAATATTCCTAGACCCTAGCAGTCTTCTTGCTTAAGGTAGAACACTACGTCAGGGTAACTATATATGGTCTTGCGTTTTTCAGTAAACTGTTTTGTAAGTTTGGGCTTGGTTCTTCCCTTCTTAATTTGTTTTCTGTGTTTTCGCTCAGTTTGTGCACAAACAGCATATATAGGCATTCGCTGACGAAGGCGAGCTCGCTCGTTCGACTCTCGCCCACACGTCCGCATATACATTAAGAGCAGCCCAAACGCCTGCTTTTTAAAACTGTGGGTGATGCGGATAAGCACGAGGGGATGTAAATGCTTCTGCAAACCCTTCAATTGCTCTTCAGGGTCCTCTTAGTACGTGTAGAATAAAACTTGCCAACTTATTGACTCACAACGTGAATACAGCTGTTTTCGGAACTGCTTTGGTGGGTGCCAAATACTTTAAAGGAAGTATATCCATTTGATACCAGAACAGACATTCTTTCCCGACAATCTGCGTGCACACAGCTTGACAAGAATTCTTTTGCTTTGTTCTTCAACGAAGAAATTCCTCTAACCACAAACAAACCGACACAAACAAGACACAAACAGCTTCTATAAGTACCTCATCGCTATTAACAGATTAACGCCATCAGCGAAACTTCGCTTGTGCCGTAGAACCAATGAAATGTCAGTACTTCGTTCAGGTGCTTTTTTTTTCTGTGAATGTTCTTTCTTTACTTCTTGTGCCTTACAGGAAAGGAAACAAAATCTTCTTTTTGTAGTTGCTTTCATTTATTATAGCTCATTTTCCGTAACAGAGACCCATTTTGATAATAGGAGTCCGCGTTCCTATGATACACATTTTGCAGCAAGTACTCATCGTAAATGCATTTTTGCAATGCACAGTATTGGCACAGTAAAAATTTTGAGTGCCTGCACCGTCATAGACGTGCACCATTGCATAGAAACCAAACGAGTAAAAATGATTTAGTAGCGGCTGTGTATTACTGACGAGGACTTAGGAACAACAATTTACCGATACTTGCGCTAAAGGTGGGGCGCGGCAATGGCCGAGAACGGACCGTGAACACAGGGGAAACTGCTGAATCACGGTGCCTACGTCCTGACTATAGAAGGTGTGCACAGTCTGTTTTAAGACGCCAGCTAAGAATAAAGCATTGTGAACTTTGAGGGAAAACAAACTATCACGGAACATTATGGCACGCAGGCAGCGTTCGCAAACTGAGTGTCCGTGAAGCCAACTCCTTTCTCTTTTTATATCTTGTAAAATCGGTCGAACGTGTGACCCTGCGCTCGACGGGCTTGGTCCAGTGCGATTAGTTGACGGAAGATTGTAATCGACGCACACTTGTCCGGATACTTTGCCAATCACAGTGTGCACATTTTCCCTCGATCCGATGCACGTTACTGTAGCAACCGTAGTTCAGAAAAGCGTGCACTTAACACGGCTAGACGACGGTGGAATGCATTCAAAATTACCTTGGCATGATAACTTACTGGGGCAAGTGTTTAAACCAAAGCTTTCTTTTCTTTCTTCGACTTTTGCACTGCTGATGCTGCCTTGCACTCCGTGTCGGAGGGGGCTATTGGCAAAGTGTATAATCTACCCGCGTAATCAAAGAGTACAGGAGGCATACGTGAATATCTTCTTCCCAAATATGTACAAGGATTCCACAGCTACTTTGGTTCTCCACAAGCAAAGTAGAAAGTTACCTATCGATAAAGGCGTCAGGCAAGGAGACACAATATCTCCAATGCTATTCACTGCATGCTTAGAAGAAGTATTCAAGCTCTTAGGCAGGGAAGGCTTAGGAGTGAGGATCAACGGCGAATATCTCAGAAACCTTCGGTTTCCAGATGACATTGTCATGTTCAGCAACAATGGGGATAAATTACAGCAAATTATTGAGGACCTTAACCGAGAAAGTGTAAGAGTTGGGTTGAAGATTAATATGCAGAATACAAGATTATGTTCACTTAGGAATTCAGGATCGCCTGTCAGCCTCTAGAATTTGTAGAGGAGTACGTTTATCTAGGTAAATTACTCACAGGGGATCCTGATCATGAGAAGGAAGTTTACAGAAGAATAAAATTTGGTTGGCGTGCATACGGCAGGCATTGCCAAATCCTGACTGGGAGCTTACCACTGTCGTTGAAAAGAAAAGTGTACAATAATTGCATTCTACCAGTGCTAAAATATGGGGCAGAAACTTGGCGGTTAACAAAGAAGCTCGAGAACAAGTTAAGGACCGCACAAAAAGCAATGGAACGAAACATTTTAGGCCTAATGTTAAGAGACAGGGAGGGAGCGGTGTGGATCAGAGAGCAAACAGGGATTGCCGATATTCTAATGGACATCAAGAGAAAAAATGTAGCTGGGCAGGTCATGGGTAGGATGGATTACCGGTGGACCATTAAGTTAGAGAATGGGTACCAAGAGAATGGAAGCGCAGTCGAGAACGGCAGAGTGGGGTGATGAAGTTAAGACATTTGCAAGCGCAATACAGGGGTAATTGGAGGTCGCCGGTAGATGCCTTCGTTCTGCAGTGACACAAAAATAGGCAGATGATGATGATGATGATGATGATGATGATGATGATGATGATGATCTACCTGGCAGAAGCGTGTGAAGGGGAATGGCGACGTCAGAAAGCATGCCTCGATTGGGGTCTGTTGCACTTTTCCAAGGAGACCTCCCTGGGCTTCGCTACTATGGCCTCTCAGCTGCTGTATTCACGTCTGAGCCCCCCGCAAAAGCACTGAAGAAGCTGCTGTGCTTGCCTTTGTACTCCTACGCAACAGTCCAGAGAGGAGGCAGGTAATGTTTAACGCCGGATGCTCGATCGATTCAAACACCGCCAGTTTTCGCTAGTCGCAGCTCCCTACATGGGAAGAGCACGGGAGAGGGAAAAACAACGTCATGATGCAAGGAACTGTGGACAAACTAAAACAAAATGTAAATTCAATGTACGCTCCCAGTTTTATAACTGAATAAACACCACGCAAGTTTGGGCATGTGGACAACGGACGCAGGACCTGTACGGACATAGCCGCATTAAAGCAAAGAAGTGTCAGGACGATACCACGCAAGTGGCCGTTCAGCAAATGAACCCTCTTGTCGACATGCGATGCGCCGTGTGAGGCAATGACAGTGCTAAGCTTCTCGTTGGCTACGGACAGGCTGTCCACAACACCTCAGGCAAACGCGTCTCGCCTCGTGTTCTGTGTACTACGTAGAAATGCACAAGTGGTGCCCACAATGTAACATTTGCTATCAGCTGAGTACTCTCGCATTGCACCAAGCGCTGAACAACCAAGACATCCCCACGAATTAGCGTCAATCAACGCAAGCAGTACAGAAAGCTTCGCTTACAGTGATCTCCACATCTGCATAATGTTTTTGGCTTAAATTTTATGCCATCCCTCTGCGTGCTAGTTCATTCCTTCCTCTATGGATGTGAACTGGTGAACCGGTATAGCTGCGTAAAGTACCATAAATCTTTCTAGAGGACCTTAGGCTTCTTTAATGCCAGCCAGGAGCAGCGGCTAGCCGCACGTAAGCGAGAAGGTGAATGCGTGTCGGGCATAACATGCATATTTATCTGTACGATGGTATCATGTTCTGGACCGGGCTCTTGATTAATATTCATGCAAATCTCCAGTGCGTCATGAAGTCAGATTTCGTATCCGCATCTCGCGTGCTTGTTAGATGCAGCGGTGCCATTCCAACTTGCTCAGTTGAAAATAAACAATTTTCAGGGACCATTCACCAGCAGGTGCCAGATCCCCAATTGTGCCGCCTCCTTGATATCAAATATTTCATTGGTTGTTGTATAGGCAATCTAAAGGCAATTCACTTTAGATTAGTAAAGTACCTACAGCATTCCTAGAGAACTGTAATTTCACTAATTCGACTGAAGACGGGATTCCTTACTGTGCAACACAAAGGAATAAATCGTGTTTTTTTAATTTTGCGCCAAAGAACCAGCGCTGGTAGATGAGTGTTACGTCACGGATTCGTGGTTATCCTTATTGTTCATACTTGCAACGAACTTCAGCTTATTTTCTCTTCTTTGCGCCGTCTTGCAGCAATAATGGTTATTGGTACCTGCTAGGTTGAGACATTTCCGCCTTTGTAATGCAGAAATTTGCGTCTTTCCACTGGACTGCTGACATTAATTAATTATTTTTATTTATACATACTGCAGACCAATACTTTGGTCCAAGAAGGAGAGTCTCGAAAAAACATTGAATTCATGGCATCACAAAAATTTCACCGTCAATTACGATACCCCCTAATACGAAATTTGAGCGCAGCTGAATACGTCTTTTCGCGGTATAATGGCTGGCGCGGATGATCGGTCTCGTGCATCACGTCGCAAACGGAGTGAAGCGTGGCGCGGCTGCATCGCTAACCGGGAGGTCGCGAGAGAGGCAGCGCGTGGGTGGCGCGTGGGTACGAGTCACAGCAGCCACCGCCGACACACTTCCGCTCTTGCAGAGCTTTGTTTCCATACAGACGACGCGGGCTACTCTGGCGCCATCTCGTAGTCATCGTCAGCGGAGAGAATGTTTTGCGCGGCACTGCGCTTTTCTTCTCGAGCTTTCATCATGCCCTCCTCCTCCGCCTACCGCCTCATGGTTCCGCTGCACCGTCCTCCTCCGATTCCCTCCTCACGCTCTCATCGCTATCGCCGTCTTTCACCCCCTGCTGCCCTCCGCGTTCGCTCTTCCATCCTTTGCTGTGCTCGTTCGCTCGGTTACGAGGGACGCCGATGCTCGCCGCAGGAGCAGGCACCTAAGAGCTGGGCTCGAAAAAAAACAGTACATTTAAC
Source organism: Dermacentor silvarum (assembly GCF_013339745.2). Classification (NCBI taxonomy): domain Eukaryota; kingdom Metazoa; phylum Arthropoda; class Arachnida; order Ixodida; family Ixodidae; genus Dermacentor; species Dermacentor silvarum. The sequence continues at coordinate 53,195,145 of NC_051159.1, read as the reverse complement.
TATACCGCGTCGAAGAAATCATTGTAAAGTCTTTCTCCAAACTCTACAGATGCTATGGTGTTACGCTCATAAGCTCTAGATCACACGTTGAATTTACCGCCACGGTAACGACATATGGATGGTGGTAAAAAAGAAAAAGACGGAAGAAAGAAGTCGTATACTTCGATTTTCCTGCATGTTCAAGAATCCCGGGTGGTTAAAGTTATTCCTCAATACCCCAGTACGGCGTACCTCATAATCATATCGTCGTTTAGAGACGTGAAAACCCAGAATCCGCTTTGCTGCAGTCCTGATTTACCAATCAAAAACCAACTGCGCCCGAGTATAGGCCGTGTCGTAAGCCATGATGCCATGGCAAGGTGTTGCGGAAGCTTCATAGCACTGTCTCCAGCTGGCTTTCGCTATTGTCTATTTTCTAGTTTCCCAGGCGTCATCTAAGGTCTACGAGGGCCCACTTAAGTTGCTGCGGCAGGCGCGGGAATCAGACTTAATGATTACGTGACATTCATCTTTGCTATCTCTTTAAGGTGTACTTTTCCCTTTCAAAAAGGGAATCGCTTCTAAATTGTTGTCGTGAAAATCAATGTTCAGGTTACAGGGTGGCGAGGTTCTGCCGAAATCGCATTATTTTCTCTTCAGGGCAACTGTGGGGCTCTACTAGCTCCTTATAATGTCCGTATATTTCCCAATTCCAAACATTTGTTGCAGCTGACATGACACAGGGCTAAACTGCATTTATCCACGAGAGTAGGGATTCATTGCCTACCCGTATTAGGCGGAATCAATTATTCTAATAGGAAGCTTACTCACCTAAGCCGACAAATCTCAGGTGGGCTGAGCAATTTTTTCATGGTGGTCCGCTCTGAAGTCAGTGTCATCGCTTTCCATGCTTTCTGTTCGACAAAGCATTTGTTGCTTCCGCATCGACGTCATCCTCGAACGCTCGCGCCCATTTCTCCTGAGTGCGGAACAGCGTTGTGTTGAAGACAAGCATTATTGGCGCTGAGCCGTGCTCCCTCAAGGGCTGCAGAAGATAGCGTCAACCTTTCCCTTTCCTCAAGAACCACTTATCATCAAGCATTATTAGCTTGTGCTTTTTCGCTCTGCGGGGTAGAAGCTTTCTCGTCCCATGAGATATGAACCGTGTTTAGAAAAAAGAATGAGAAGTGAATGGAAAGTGAAACACGTGTTTTGTTAGATAACATACGTTGCTATCGCAGATGCAGGAAAGGTGCCATTAAAACGGGATGACAAATCGAACAAACAATGCGAAAGACAGTATTAGAAACACGCCAAACTTAGCACACAAGTTCATTTGCGTACTTTCTTTAAAACTGTTGATGCGGAAGGCTTTTGCATAGAAACATTACGATTCAGAAGTGACGGTGAATCGTGCAGGAGCGAAGCTTTCGTTTTTTTCCCTTTCATGTGTGATCATAACTAAGCTATTTTTCTATAAAACAAGGATCCCAGTGGGCGTTGCAACATGGCTTAGTGATAGAAGGCGATGGATGCGGAAAGGTCAAGATGGAACTATTATTTCTGAAATTCAAACTATAGTATGTACTTATGGAAGTAGCCCCGCTTAAGCCTTAATGAGTTGTATTAGGATATATAATTTTGTCAAGAATAAGAAGAAAATGTACTTCGTGGTACGAAAAGTAGACATACAAAACAACGTGGACACAATAGGAACAAAATAATAAAGATGTGATAGTCGTCTGACGGGAAGTTGAGGTCGACAAAGCACGTAGAGTCGAATAAAGCAACAGAGGGTAAAAAATACTCTGAGTCGTTAGGAAGAAATGTTGGCGCAAGTTGAAAGGTTATAGAAATGACAAAAAAAGTAAGAAAAGATAACGAAAAGAAAAAAAAACATGATCGAGGCAGATTTAACTGAAACTCCTAGCATTGCAGCGATTTTCAAACAGCGACCAACTTCGGGCCATCAAAACAGTTGAGGAGGTGGCTGTAAGGCATCACCTGATAGCCACCCCTCATTAAGCCAAATTAACAAAGTAAAGTTGTTTAATCCTCCTCGAACAGCGACCCATAACATTCAGAACGCTGGCACGCATTCTGTTAGGGGAATCTTGTTATTTATTGACTGTTTTCTTAGCTTGTTGAGTTTGAGAAGAATTTGCTCACTTATTAGATTCAAATGAATATGTGTTAGTTATGCTTGGTTACTATACAGACCTCGCTGGCATTATGCTATGTTGTCATTCTACCAAGGTGTTTAATAAATCAGTCATTCGCAAAGCCCTAGTCACTGCGGCAAAACCCTCCGTGCTAAACTAGTGTATTTTCTCGGACATGCGAACGACCTGACGATAGTTCCTGAATTGAAGTTCATACTTCATACACACTTATTGGATACTCAGCTTCAGCAAATTTGTGCAGAAACCTCACAAGCCACTGCTCAGGTATAAAGAAATAGAAACATATGTCCGATGTGGCCGCAAATATATGCGGCCCATCACACGGCAGCCAACTAAGCAAGTGCTCGCCGCTGCTTTCGATGTTCAACTGATAAGTAAATTAGCTGTCACTAGCATTTTTTCCCCAAGTGAGATAAACGAGTACACTCAATCTAACAGCATTGCCCAAGGCAACAACCGCTCTGTCGCTTTTGCGTCAGTAATGGCAGTGTACTTTAAGGTTCCTACGATGGGAAGCTTAGGGACGACCTCTCGATAGCGTGTCTAACGCTTGCTTGGGGGATAAGGCTTTGGTCCCCCGTGGGTTTTACGCTTTCAGCTAGAAAAGAAGCCCAGAAAAGAAAAAAAAAAAACGTCAACTTGACGCCATGGACTCACTAGCTGTATAGTGTGTGCAGTGGTGTTGTATCTTCGTGTCTTCATGTCACGTGTCTTCGTGTTCTCGTACTTTTAGCACCATAGCATCGACATTAATGTATAGCCTTGGGACGAAAACACGGAAATATTTTATTTTTAAAATATCCTATGTACCCTGTGAGCGGAGTCTCAGAGCGAGCTTCGTCATCAATTCTCACCTCGACTGTCTTCGCAAATAACCTTTAGGTGCCAAGGACGCCTATTTCATTTCTTTGCGACGTGGCACGGCGGGCAGGGCAAAAAATAACGAACGTGATGTGATGCAGGAGACGACTCAACTTACTCGACGCACGCACTGGTTCAAGTGCATGTGAGAGAAAGAGCATGGTTTAAGTGAAAAACGCATAAGAAACTAGGAGCAGTGAGCGAAAGAAGAGGTTCACCTTCTTTCGTTTACTACCTCCGAATTTCTTTTGCGTTCACCCTAGGCGACTTCGCACTGTCGCCCATGTATATGGCTGGTCCTCCGAGGCTAGAGCTCTACTATAACTTGGGTCACGTGACATGTAAGATGTCTCTTCGTTCGCATGACAATGGGCGACGCAAGGAAACCCCTTTTGCGAATAAGTTGGTGGCATGCATAATTTGAGGCTCATTTATTACAGCGCAATGTGGACTGACGGGGTTTTAGCCACTGGTTGTTAAGAAAGCAAGTTGGCACGCCGTAGTCGAATAGGCGGCGCACCACATAAATCACGCTTTCATGACTCTCTTTTTTTGGCTCTTTTTGTCCAGGCGTGAGGGTTGCTGGAACACGGGACCCTCCAACCTCGAGGGACAAGTCACTGCTTCAATATAGGTTTATTTATTCATTTTTTTTGTTGGTGTCATTGTTTCCTTTTTTTGGAGGGGTAAAAACGAAAACGAATTTCAACACTGCCGAAAACTGAAACTAAAGGAAAAAAAGTCAGACGAGGTGAATTTTGAGCGTATGAATTTGGTTGTCGTGATCACTCAGCATAAATTCGATACTAGGACTGAATAACAGAATGCAAATGTTTCATTCCTAATGAAAAACAGAAAGAGAAAGGAATGAGTGAGGATGTACTGACGCACATTGCATGAGTTCCTTGAATAGCATCCGAAACGTGCCGCCCCTACAATGGTTTTGACTATCATTATTTGTGACACAGACAATCAAGTATACCTGAAAAACACCGTCTTATAATGGCAAATATATGGCCCGAAAACATATGTGGGAGGTACATGAATGACTGGATAAAATGCGAAGGTGACTTAAGACTTTTCGGAGACGAGCACCAGAACTTCATCGTTTCTCTGCACCGATCTCAGTCCAGCAATCATGCTTACAGTTTGCGCAACAATACTGTTTGTTCGCTTCATTTTACTTTGGAGTAAAAACGGAAACTACATGTGTTATAATTCACCTTATATTGCCTTTTAAATGCCTTGTTTTGTTAGCGCTCCGGTTTCCCCTTCGGAGCGAGTGCATAGCGTCACATGCAGGAAACTAATATAGAGAGGGTATATTGTAGGGAGCGTGTGTGTATGTGTGTGTGTGGGGGGGGGGGGAGGGGGGGAGGGAGGGGAGGAGTATAAGCACAACCGTAATATTCTCGTAAGCCTGGCCAAGTTTCACACAGAATGAAAGCCTCTGCCAGATTTATAGCAAGGTGCGCCATTGAAAATCGACATTGCGCGGCGTATTGAAGAGTACGAGGACAGAAGGAAAACATGCGATGCAGCTTTTCGTAATGCTGCGTTGGCTATATTTCTGCAACTGTCCACTTTTCATTGCTGCCCGATAACTGGGACAGCATGGGAAGTTAATCTAATCATGAGCTCGCTATTAGGTAAAAATAAAAGGAAAAGTAAAATAAGCTATCCGGGAAAACAAGGGAGATAGAAAAACACATGTACTCAAACCATTTTACAATCCCTTAGAGTGAAATAAGCACAATAAATGCTAGAAACTTAACAAACCTCACAATCCAGTGTATGTCTAGTAAACGAAGGAAATCATTCAGAAGGAACACTTGTCCCCTAGATTACAACTTCGCAGAGCGTTTTGCCTGTAACGTCACCAGAGTGCTGCGGGCAACTGTGTATTCGTCGATTCCCCTGGAACATGCACGTATTGGCTTAGCAAGCACCTGATCGAGTGTCGATGAACTTCTTTCAGGTCCACGGTATTACCTGAATTTTCCCCATGTAGTTTAAATTATCCTTTTCTGCGCCTCTAGACGATCCGATGCTCTTTTCAATGCAATGAGGAAAATTTCCAGGTTTCAAGGGTCGTTTGGCACGCAGGTAACTCAGAAGCTCAAGCATTGCCGTTCGAACATATTACAGTGGGCACTCTTCAAAGGTTCAGCCACGCTCACGAAAAGTTTAGTGTCGCTAAAGGATAATTTTCTTAAAAGGAGCGTTGCTAAGTGCAGGCGGACTTAGCCTTGCAAAAATTGCCGGCAATATTTCCTGCCGAGCACCCCTTATCAAGAGCGATAAGCCTGTGTGTAGTCCACCTTCGCATAAACAGGGAAAACTGATGGCCAGAACGGATCGAAATCGGCGCGCAGCAGGCTCCACGCCAGCCCATTTTGGTGGGCCCTGCAACCTACACCGCCTATCATTCAAACCCCGGCTCTCTCTCTATATAAGTAAATATATTTCGGACGATTTTCATGAGGAACTGAAGCATCTTTCTCTTAAATATATTCTGTCTTTGCCGTAACGAATCACTTGCGCTTACGTAAGGGAACATCTTGAGTTCCCATTAGTTTGACACTTCGCGTACTCTTTTAAATTCAAGACGCAGATGACGGTCGGTATCACCAACGGTTTAGGAGTGTACATAGGATGATGACGTGTGTTCGTTTTCCACCGTTACGATGGAGTTCGTGCTAAGAAGCATATACAGCTATTCTCACCTAGCTCTTCACGTTGTCGCAGTTACTATTCTTTTTTTTTTTCGATTTTCTTCGTGCGCAGCTTGTAGCCAAAATGCAAAAAGGAAGAGAGAAAATGGTCGTACCGGAGGTACAGCCTTCCGGTACGACCATAAGTCCCGTCCATGCTTTATAACTCTTTTTCCCCACAGAGGCAGTTCGTGTACTTCTATGTGCAAGTTCCAATAAAAGGCACGAACAAACACCGACAGCAACGCATCGCAAATAACCACAGTCGCACCTGGAACTGCGACACATGGCTCGTGGAGTCAAGATTGCCAGCAAATGTTCCTATGTGCTAACCTAAATGCAACACCGAACACAGCACTGGGGGATAAAGAGTCAAAGGTATCACACAACGCAGTGGCATCTTTTCCGAGCCCTTAAAGTGTTAAAGTACATTTTGGGTCATCCGCTTCCTCACTGACCATGCGCTGGTTTAAGCTAAGAATCAATTTCTTCAAAAAGGATATCTTGCATCTGAAGCCATAGTTCATAAAATGCAGTCTCTCTTTTGTACTTTAATAAACGGCAGCATAGCAACATGCTGTGGAAGCTATAGCACCAACATAACCGCACCCATGGTGAGAAATTGAGCATATTCGTAGAAAAACTGCAGACCACAGCGCCCAAGCAGTAGGGACAGGACAAAGCACGATGCAACAATCAACAACAATAATAAATATGGTAGAGCTACTGCAGCAGTTAAAGAGGCAGGGTATTCCACGCGTGGTCAGCTCGTCCATATTGAACATCTCTCGTTGGAACGAAGCCGACTTCATACGCCGCGCATTATTTATTAACCAAGCTAGCTCCCTATAGGACATAAATGGAATAAGAAAAAGAAAAGAATTGAACAAACGGAAAAGACACATCTCGAGGCACTTCTTGCTACTCAGATTCGAGAAGCCGTGTCTTTCTCCCCCGCCCCACAAGAATATTCTTCTAATCCCATCCAATTTAGTATCGAGACGTGACATGAACACGGTTTGAGGAAACTTTTCCGCCCCGGCACCGCAATTCATTTAAGTCGGGAAAAAAGCAGTGCTGGGCGCGAGTACGCGCTCGAGGCGAATGGCAACTGAAGCCGTGATGAGTGGTGTTTCAAGGATGGTGCACGGAGCTTGGGCTTCTTACGGTTCCTACGACAGGTGTGCCTCGCGGAAAAAAAGGAAAGAGGGCGCGTGCTCAAAAGCGGAAACGTGATCCCGAGCGGAGAAGCGTATACATGACGAAGTGATGCTCTTGCAGGAGCAATTCTACGTGTGCGAGCATAAAGCGCAAAGGAATCTGGTACGACGAAAGGGCTGGGAGCTTAGAGAAAAGGAAAAAAATAAAACAAATACAAAGCAACGACAAGAGGCTGCTTGCTCTTGTAAACGCATTAAGTGCGTTTACAAGAGCAAGCACTCTTGCGAAGTGTCTTTGTTAGTGCCGTTACGACGTGTTGGTAATAGAACAGTAGTCACGCAGTTAGTTGTCACGTAATTGTATTTCATGTATTGTATGCAGAATGTCTTGTTGTTTGACGCTTCTTATAGTTTTACCAATTGACTAGCAGTTTTTTAATTTTCTTTTCCCTTTCCAGCTAGACTTGAAAAAACATATTCGGGGCATTTGAAAGGTAGGGGATTGCAAGTATGCGAAACTTGAAATGCGAAATAAATAGTCCTCACTATTAGATTCGTATTCTATTCGACAATTAACTATTGCGAAGTTATTATTTGTTTCTTTATATAACCAATAGAAAAAAAGAAGAAACACGCAGTTTCCTAGCTCCCAAGTTTTTTTTAAAGAAAATTAAATTCACTCTTGTAGGGTGATCCAGGCGGCAGCGCTGATACGAAGATTTGACATCGGCTGCAAGTTGAGTGCCTCAGCAACTTAACTCGTCAACTGATTCATGTTTCTAGGAAAAAAATTTGTCGCTAGGAAACAATAACCGTATCCTTAAACTATCTTCAACTCGTCGCTCTTCCTATACTCCGCTTAGTGAAGCAGAGCGCCGCCCCTCGACTAAAGAAGGCGCTACGTTTCTCAAGAATTGCCGTGGGGCGTCAATGAAGCGCAGGGTACTACTTCCGTCGAGAGAGGGCGCTTCCATCCACTTTGTCGACTTGAGGTAGAAGGCTTAGTGGCCTCCCTCCCGCGCTGCCTTCCCGCTATCCTCCTTTGGCGTGGCAGATTGAGTGGCCAGTTCCCCCTTGCGCCCGTTTGCGAGATACACATTGGGTGCCGCAGCACAGCGTCGTCCTCCCTCCCTCCCTCCCTCCCATGCCTCCACGGCCTTTCGCGCGACGGAAGGCGCGTTTGCTCGCCACCGTGCGTTCGCTCTCCTTGATAGAGCGCGTCCCCACACGCGCTTTCACTCGCGCATAGGGCGTGCGGCGACGATTTTATCGCCCTTAGATTTTATACGGAACCTCATGGCACCGGCGACGACGACGGCGACGCCGATGGCAGAAATTCGCTTGAAGTGTCCATATAATTGCTATGGCAATAAACATGGTGGAAAACGCGAAACGAGTTCTAGGCAGCTTAAAACGGGCTAAACGTGCACAGGCACACATGTCATTTATCAGTTAAAGAAAAGGCGAAAGTGTATGATATACAGCTGCCGATAACACTTTCCATGCCATGACCGTGAGTCATGCAGCGTGGGGGCGACGTATCGGATTCGGTGTCTACGACGTCGGCCAAGTTGTTCAATTGAAATACAGCACCGAGAAAAAAAAGGAAGGATATAGGTTCTTATCTATCCCCGCAAAGGATTGTTAATCTTGTAATCACGGTTGTTAAAGTAAATATGAGGCTGCGAGTGACGGCGCTCCACTTACATCTATTGTCGATCCCGCCGTCGCACGCACGCCGCCCACCCCCCGGCGCATTTCGTTGAAAAACTGCCCTAGCGGCTTCTCTGAAAAATATCTATCGACTTTCGTGTTTTTTGTCTAATGCAGGCACACCTTTTCTGCTTTCAGGCTGACATCAGCGATGGCCATCAGTTTCCCGATGTAGTTCCTCACGGTGAGACAACGCTTTCGTTTGAACAGAATGCGATGTTGGGCTAGTTTTTTTTTTTTTTTGGCTCGTGCTTGAAATGTGGTTCTGGCGCAAGGAAAACTAAACGGAAAGAAAAAATGTCACAGTTTCGCCCTAAGGGCGAAGCAATGAATGCGATAGCAACACAGCAATGTCATACGAAGTAAGGTGAGCGGCTTTGGTAGCAATATGAATTGTAGTAAACATGAGCTGATTAAGTAAGCAGGTGTGCTGCGGCGTAAGTAGACCGACATGAAGAGAGACTCGATGACCACGAGAAGACGCGTGTGAAACGGTGGTGTTGATGAGAAGCGCTTCCCGTGGGCAGCGCGTGCGAAGGGACACACCTGTAGCGCTGCACTGCCGATCCGGGCAGCATTGCATGTGTAGCGTGCGTTGGAAAATGTCGCCCGACTAGTACTAACTGAATGAACAAGCGTGGTGTGAGCGCGCACAAACAAACACGAATAGATCACACTGAGTGACTGCAGACAACGACTGTCAAAACGCTGGCAGCAAGCATACGCCGCAGCGGGCGAAGGTACGTGCGGTCTATCGCTTCAACGGAAACTGAGCGGCGAATGCACGGCGCATAAAGGTCAGAGCCGTGTGGAGATAAGAGACGGTGCGGACGAGCGACGAGCGCGGTTGTTGGCAGAGTAGTAGTGCGCCCCCCCCCCCCCCCCCCCCCCGCTCCTCCGGCGCTGGCTTCCTGCTTCCTTGCTTGCGCGTGGGAGATGAGTGCGTTCGCTCTCCATGATAGCGCGCGTCCCCGCACGCTTCCGCTCGGGCATACGGCGCGCGGCGAAGATTTTATCTAAACGGAACCTCACGGCGATGGCGACGACGACGGCGACAACGACGGCCACGCCGACGGCAGAAATCCGGTTGAAGTGTCCATATAATTGCTATCGCAATAAAAGGGACAGATAGAGCGCCAACTGAATTTATTACCCAGAAACATCCATATTGTAAACGAACAGGATTGACATGCGCATACCCAGCAAGTGCACTACAATGTGTAAAAAACAACGTTATCTCTACACGGACCGACACGACATGCCATGAAGAACAAAAAGTCTGCCAGCATTCTCTGGCACGTGAAGTGCTAGAAGCGTATTACATAAAGAAAAAGGGTGAATATTGTTCCTTGAGCCTCATTGCGCGATAACGAATACTAACTAATTTTTAGGTTCTCCACGCTGATTTTTGATGGCATGTCTTGTCGGTCCGTACGGAGATAATCGTTGTTTCTTACATGTGTAGTGCACTAGATGGATTTCTGCTTGTATCAAGTATGAGTCTTTCTGTGCAATCAATTCAGTTGGCGCCCTTTCTGTCCTTTCTTTTTCGTTTAGTTGCCCTTGCGCCAGAGCAACATTGCAAGTTTTCGTTTCATGTATGCTTTAAAAGGAAAGGTGGGTATGGCTTTCACCCTTTCTGTGGATACCCATACATGGATAATTACTTCAGTTCCTTTATCCTCTGAACACCATTAATTTTTCAAACCGGCAGCTGCGCCTGACGCAACGGACCCCGCGCGTACTCCCCCTTTGCTGGTCGGTGAACGGTGGATCGATGCTCATGAGGAGCTTTGCGTAGGGCGCTTTATTGCACTTTGCCCCCATCTATTAGGTGGCCCAGCCTCGAATTGAAAATATGGATATTACACGTAGTGCATCCATCAATCTGGCTTTACGGCTTTGAGGTGTAAGTCTAATTTGGGGTGCCCACTGGCTCACAAAGAGATAGCCGTACAAGCCCTCTTAACTATTGTGTGTGCGTGTGTGCGTGTGTGCGTGTGTGTGTGTGTGTGTGTGTGTGCGTGTGTGTGTGTGTGTGTGTGTGTGTGTGTGTGTGCGTGCGTGTGTGTGTGTGTGTGTGTGTGTGTGTGTGCGTGTGTGTGTGTGTGTGTGTGTGTGTGTGTGTGTGTGTGTGTGTGTGTGTGTGTGTGTGTGCGTGTGTGTGTGTGTGTGTGTGTGTGTGTGCGTGGTGTGTGTGTGTGTGTGTGTGTGTGTGTGTGTGTGTGTGTGTGTGTGTGTGTGTGTGTGTGTGTGTGTGTGTGTGTGTGTGTGTGTGCGTGTGTGAAAGCGTGCGTCCCTCGCGCGCTATCGCTTGCACATACAGCATACGGCGCGCGGAGACGACGACGCCGACGGCAGATATCCGCTTGGAGTATCCATATAATTGCTATCGCAATAAAAGCAAAATTTGCAGAAGCTACGCTAAAAAGTACCTAATGCAATGCTTAGTAACGACGGTTCTGTGAATTCTGTGCCGACGAGTTTGAGTAGACATGAGTATTTGTGCGTACACGGTGAGCGAAATTATTGCTCAAAAAGTATAAATGTGTATCGGCTTACACTGCCGACCTATGAGGCCAATATTCAGAAGCCACTAAATATCTTGCATCACCTACCATGAAAGCGTGCCGGGGTTTGATTGTGAATAGGTGGACAGAGGTTATGGTTTGCATGTTGAGGAGGCGAACGAAAGCAATTAGTCACCAAGGGAGACACGCCTACAATATTTTCCCCTTCGAAAAGGTGACTGGCGAGACACGGTGACTGGCGAGGAACTGACGATTGACGTCGGATAAGGTGAGTGGTAAATCTTGCCAAAGCGGTTGCAGGGCGCCACGTGCGCTTAAACATGTTTCGTAATAATGTCGGCGCTTTTTTCTATTAAATAATTTTATTTTAGTACGGAGCTTGCGTGCTATGTCATTATTAGAAGCCGGATCTTTAGGCGTTAAAAAAGCGCGTTTTAGGCGCCAAAAATAGGCAGGAAGAACAACGTTTTAGGCCTCCAAGGTCGTAAATATAGGCACAATAAATTTTTACATAAATGCAAATAATTTCAAATGAAGACGTGCACGGCCGATGGGATAGGAAAACAAGAAATGTTATTGTCTATGATGGCACAAATGCTCCAACAGTTGAACATAGCCGTGCAATTGTCCCGTAAAACTGCGGGACTAATGACGATCAATTGGCTTCATTCAATAAGCACATTGCTCATATTCATGTTCAATGGCCACTGTACTCGAGCGTCGCATATAGTGAAACAGGCATGAAAAAGAATACTTTAAAGCTGGGAATACTGATTAAAAACCGATGCTTTATGTCTGCCTGACGCAATTAAATTAAGACACAACAAAAGCAGACTGTGATGTTATTGGGTGCAGGATCACTCCAGAAAGAGGTAGAAGCAGCACGCAGAAGCACAAACACACATCAGACTTGTATTGGACACGCGTAATATACATTGAAACGGCACACACGCAACAGTTCCCCAAAATACGCTCTAGAAGACATGCAGATATATATATGCTGGTCAAATGTAGTCTGCCTACAGTTCATGTAGAAGCAGGATGTCGCCATGTCGGAGACGTCGAGGAGCCGGTGTGGGACAGCAGTGTCGGACAACAGGGTTGGATCGCCTCGTGGAACTCAGGTGGCCCTGCGCCACAGTCGATGTACTGGAGCCTCCGCGTGCCCGGTTACCCGATCGCGGGGTTTGCACCCCGGAGCAGACTGCAGCAGCCCACCGGATCACGTCCACAGCTGGTGATAGGTAGCCCTGTGGCCGCTCACCCGAACGCTCGATCAGCCAGGCTCAGGACCGCCAGCCCTCCTGGACCAGTTGCCCAGCGGAAGAACTGGACGAGGTGGCCCCTCAGCTGGTGACAGCTTTCATTGTGGTGCAGACGTAGTGACGTGGGCGGCGATAGCTCCTATGGGCCGGACGCCCAGCGAGGAAGCTCCGCCATCGAACGCCGAACCTCGCGCACTGCTCACGCCACGGCCACGCTCTCTCGAGCCACGCTCTTCGAAGCGCCACTGTCAACGCGCACCAATCGGTGTCGATGATGATGATAACGACCTTAAAGTACATACCCACTAATGGGTATCGGCCAAGAGTCGGTGTCCTCTTCGCCACCGCACGGCACACTGTCTTCATAAGTTTAAGTTTGCAACTCCCGCGTGCAATATATTATAACACAGACAAATAACAAATGCAAGAGAGACTACGATTTATTAAGAAATTAGCATGTTCTTACATGAGGACTGTTAGGTACAACTCTTCGCATGTTCCTCATATACAATGACATTATCCGAATTGTACAGGCCAGACGTCCCAACACTGCCAAATACACTTTCGCCCATTTGAAGTGCACATGTTTGAATAAATCTGTTTGGAGAGCACGCGGAAAGTCTAAGAATCACTGTGAAGATTGTGGAAACAATAGCAAACTACCACCATCTCCAGATTTTTGGATTCAAAATTGTGCCTCTTGTCACTGAGGATGATCTCGTACGCTGAGAAGGAACGCCCGACGGCGGCGAACACCTTAAAAAGTAAATTACGAACAAAGCAAAAGTCGCGTGCACATCACATTTTTCTTTCTTCTTTTGCTCTTCACTCTCCTTTCCCCTGACGGCTCTCCGCGGTTTCGCATTCGCCAACCGCTCGCGCAATGTCAGCGCGGCGGCGTATGCTGGTCCGCGCGTCCCATTTCAATGCTGCTAGCAGTTGTTTTCCGGGAGTTGGTTGAACTAAAGGACTAGGTTGAACTCCATAGAGTTCCGAACAGTCAATGTTGCCCGGTAACATGAATAACGGTCTCTAACTGCACTCGAAAGAGAAACTTGAGGCTAAACAGTGTTCATATAGGCGCCGATATTGAAAATAGGCATTTATAGGCATTTATAAGCATTTAGGCACAAACGCCAAAATAGGCATTCATAGGCACTATAAAAACACTATAAAAGCCCTTCTTAGCCTCTAATTCATGCTCATATATCAAAGTGGGGCGACAGGAGCGCATGGAACAAAAAAAAGGCATTTGCCTAAAATCCGGTCTCTAGTCATTATTTGATATTCTAGAGTAATTTCCGCATATCCCTATTAAAAAAAAAAAAACTCCGGCCAGATTCATCCCCTGATGAATGTCGAAGAGAGAGAGAGCCCTTCATGTAAACGCGGAGTGGTTTGTCGGCGTATAAGGTTTCACCTACAAGTTACGCCAGAAACACAGATGAGATGGGAGAAAAAGGCCCTTAGAGGGAGAGGGCAGACGGAAATGAAAAAAAAAGGAAGTCGCAGTTTTGTCCGTAAGGCGAACATTGCTAGCGATAGCAAAGTATAAGACCACTATACTCAGTGAGGTTAGTAGCTTTATCAGCTCTATAAACTGCTGTAAACATCCACTAACTAATTAACTTAACAAGCATGGTTTCACGCGTGCATAGGCAAACACAAACACCTCTCACTCAATGACCGCGGACACTCACTATCAGAATGCTACCAGAAGCGGCGAGTGAATTTCACTTAGTGGTGTCTCTGGCTTCGACGCGAACTAGGCGGGCGAGGATACAATGCACACGAAGCCATCAGCTTTCTCAGGTCGGCTAGCCTTCGAACTCCCCCGCAAATTACCTCCAAGATGGCGCGCGCGCGTGCGGGCTGAGCCTTACTATGCGCAGCATTGTGTGCAGTACAAGGCGTACGTGTGTTACTGGGCATGTGCCACTGCTTATGTGCCGGTCATCAATGAACATCTTTAAACAACATCTTGAATCACAGGGCATGGTAAACGAGGTAGGGGCAGCACCCCATTGAACCTTTTTGGCGTCAAATGCCGTCACTGGGTCGGTGCTGCACGATACGTGCTGCAATTCAATGACCTCGTTTAAGACCAACTTAGGTCCCTGGGCATACGCCACTGGGATATGTGCCGCCCTTCAGTATACCTGTTTCACGCCAACTTGGTTTTCTGAGTATGTCAACGCGTACGCATTGACATAACCTTCAATGACAAAACAGAATGCTTTCGATTTCTTCGGTGTTGGAGGGAGTCGAACCCGCCTGATATATATTCTAACAATCTTCCCTGAATATATATTCACAAAAACGCCACGTTTGAACTTTGCTGCGCGGTGCTAGATGGCGCTGCGCGTCCAGAGGGAAGCGGGAGGAAGCAGCACGATGGCATACACGCCTCCTATATGACGCTGTCTCGGTGTGTCGATACATTACCTCAATGCTAATCGCAATAAGGTTGGCTTCATTCATCGAGAGATGGTGTCTGCTGGATTTGTTATGCATTGTAGCAGTCCGAATAACGGCTAGGGTTTGGAGAGAACGCCAATTGATTGAAGGTAATCAGATAAGAAGTCGATGTAATGCAATTACTATTGGCTTAATATAGCGACACACCGTGCTGCGGCCGCAGAGACGCTTTATAAGTCGCGTATGCGGCCGGGTTGCTATCTCTGGACATGCGGCGTGATCTAGTGGCACCGCAGCGAGGACCACTCGTGCGGCATGTGTGACTATATATGGAGACCAAATTGTCGATATATATTTGTGTGTCTGTGCGTGTGTGTGCGTGCGTGTGTGTGTGTGTGTTTGTGTGTGTGTGTTTAATGTTTTTTGTTTCGTCATCGATTAGTGGCACACACCCAGTGGCCGTTACCCAGTGACCCAATTTAGCATCAAAGCGGTGCATTGAAGAACGGAACATACCCATTTACCCACGTTGGCATGAACGAGATTATTGACACACAGGTACCCCGTGACCCAATTATGTATCAAAGAAGTTGATTGAAGAGCCACGCATACCCTGTGGCGCATACTTAGTAACCTAAGTTACCAGGACAAAGGTTCAGTCATATTCGGCACAATTCCAGCCACACATACTCATGCAGTGACCCAAGTTCGTCCCGCGGTGGTTTAGCACCATGTTGCCTCAGCAAAGCGGCCCGATGTTGTATTCATCAGACCATTGTCTACGCAGTAACCCAAGTCCACGGAAAAATGTTTAGATAGAAATTCTTCCCACATTATGTGACTTTCCCAAAGAATTCTTATCTTCGTAAAACAGGCGTACATCATAAGCCCTGTATGCACGGAGACAGAGAGTTCATTATTATATATCACAGATACTTGCCGACGTAAAGCTATTCCCCTGCATGCTACGCTGCAAGGTTGGGGGAACAGGGAGAAACAGGCCGTGGAAGAACCAATGTAGGAACCCATCTCACTCTGACTGTCAACGCTAATGCGTTACCAATGAATTAACGTAGCGACACGACGTGTTGACACCGTCGAAACGTATTATGGATGTGGTGTGTACAGCAGCGGGACTCCTCTTTCGCGTTTCCCTAAGAACAGCCAGCGTCATCCAGCGGCGCCGCCGCGAAGCCTGCGCTGGTATCCGAAATGCATGGCGCGCCGATGCGTGCGAACGCTTAGGAACGTATCATGCGGCCATACGGGCCCCGTCTCTCGCGCTTGTTTCTGGACTCGCTGCGCTGTATAATGGAACTGCTGAGAAGACCGCACGTGGTCACCGAGAACAAGAAGCGTGGCGCGCTGGTTTCCGAGAACGCCGATAATTGTTGCCTCGTTTGCCGAACACTTAGTGGCACATAGTCAGTGACCCAACTTGGCCAGAGGTTCATTGAAGAGCGTCGTATAACCAGTGCATTCACGGAACCGCTCGCTAATGTGTTGGGCTAAAAGGCATTCATAGAAATCGGCACATACCCAGTGCATTTGTGCCACAGCCAGCTAAAACGTCGGGTTGCTGTCGTTAAACATTTCTCGTGACGTGGGTTTGATTGCGCTCAGCGTCGGAGAAGTTAAGATATATTTTTTTGTAATTGTAGGGTGGCACATACCTACTTACCGAAGTTGCCAACAAAGACGTTCATTGGAGAGCGGCACTCATGTTACCCAAGTTTTGCATCAAAAAAGGTTCATTGAAGTAGTAGTACAGACTGAGTGGCATAAACGCAGTGCTCGAGTCGGTGTCGGATAGTGTCTTCGAATCGCGGTGCACTTCCCAGCCCCGCATCTATAGGGACCCATGTCGGCGTGGAAGATGTTCGTCAAAGAGCGGCACGTATGTACAGATTGGCACATACTCAGCGACCCAAGTTGGTACGATGGATGCATTTTGAATACCATTACCTCACCACAGCATTCCGATGCGCCAAGCCTTTGACCACAGACTACAGAGTGACCCCGACTGCTGGGAAAACGGTTGGATACAAACAGACAGATACAAACATGCATAGCCACTGGAAACTGCGTGAAGTACCCTAAGAATGCTAAAGCATTAAAAAGTAGAGCACAAGTTATGTTCACCTGTATATATAGTTGCATAGGAAATATGTTGTCCAGCTTGAAAATTTGTAGGATCTGAGATAAACCTGTCTCTTCAGGTATAGTGTTGGGCGGGATATATATATATATATATATATATTTCTTTAATTTCTGTGCTGCGTTTAGGAATGCTGCGTGCTGCGTATTTAACCTCTCTAGGCGAATATATTGCTTGAACAGTATCAAAGCTTGAATTTTGAAAAGGCTGTGGCTAAAGGTACGTCCAAGGTCTCTCTCTAGCTTTTCTTACACGTACGTTAGACGACTCCGACAGTATATTTATGGAAGTACGCCCGACGTTTGTCATTGTTCTCTGCCTGTTTTACTTGAGGACACGTCGGGCGTAAGCACGCTGAAATGCTAAAAACATGCCTCCCTCGCGTCAGCGCTTATTCTGTGTGTGCTGCGGTGCAGCGTGCCTCTTTCGGCGCCGCCAGCGCTTGCGCCGATCAACGTGATCATCATTGCCTTGACAATGGCCGCATCTGCTTCCATAGTATTGATACGTTCTTTCACAGCAAGAGAAATGCATTCTATTCAGTCTTTCTCGACGTGATACTATGACAACGTGTGCTTATCGCAAATAGAGCAATGCTGAAATTACGATTCGCTACCGACACACTAAATGAATATTGAAAATTTGTTCGTGTAGCAGCATTTCACAATTAAGAAGATGTCCAAGTCGAAACTGCAATCCCCAAGTTTACAGAATCGTTAGCTAGTGAAAGCAGAGAAGCACAACTGCTTTGCCGTACACTTAGCTCCACGGACCACTCTTCAAGTCGCGTCCAGTTATCGTTCGCGAACAAGTGCGAGTGACCCCTGTCGTACCGTTTGTTTTATCGCGCAAAGAAGCTCTTTCTTTACACTTCTTCTGGATACTGTTTTAATAATACCAGAAGATAAACACTTTAAAAAATTGGTAGCACGATTTACGTGTCGTATAAGACGTCGTGGTTCAGCTTACGTTTTAAAGTATTTTTTCGGCTGCGTCAGTAGAATATACATCTACTTTGATGTCGCTTGGTCTACCTAAAACGGTGAATGCTGTATAGAGGGAGGTCAGGGGAGGCGGGGTAGGAGCGCTGGCGAGGGGGCAAACGTGATGGAGAATGCATGTAGAGTGACCAACTTCGATGATAATCGGTGCCAACGTGGCAGAGAACTCGCTTTTCGAACGAAATGTGCAGTGGCTGTTTGTGTTCAATACGTCATAGATAACGCATGCGAAGTGCACAAGAATTGGTTTTTAGAAATGTGATCAGTTTGGAAGTCAGTGGTTATTATTTTAAGTACAGAAACTCTCGCTAGTGGGCCGTTGTGTTAGCGTTGTGACAAAATTTCCTATTGCTACCCTGGGTACCTGGTTTGGATGTGAATACACCACATTTTTGGTTGTTTCTTTTTTTTCTGCAACTCTAACAGCTGAAAATAATGGTTAGCACGCGAGAGCTGTTAGCCATGATGTTAGCCATGAGCTGAACGCATGGGGCTAGAAGTACAGGCGTTGAAGGCATGGTTCGACGAGCGGCAGGCGCAAGCACAAGAAGAACAGGGCGGCGGAACAAGAAGCGAAAAGACATGAGCGCGAGGCTCGTATGTTGCAGTTGCGTCTCAAGGTCACGGAGGCGGAAAGGGAACGCTTACTGAGAGATTCGCGAGCGGGAGTCGTATGCAAGCTCTATTGAGCAGGCGTTTGACGCGGGCTCCAGACTCAACGGTTCGAAATCTTTGTCTAGTGATTGCCCCGAACACCGTCAGGGTCTCTTGTTAGAAAAAGGCACGAAACAAGAAGGCAAAAGAGAACTGAACAACGAACAGACCAGCCTAGGTCCCGACATGAACCTCAAGGAGGCTGAGGATAGCTCAGGGAGCAGGGAGCAGGCAGCTTCTAATAAAATCGAGGCACACATGCGCATTTGTGCTAGTAAAAGCCCCTTCGATAAAGAGGCACAAATTCCTTCAGAAAGCCCGATGGATTGGGCAGCGGTGCGCATTGGCAGTGACCTCGAAGAGGATACCACCAGCAAGGAGGTACGCATGCGAACCAGTGCACAAAAAAGCACATCAAATAAAGAGGCACAGAGACGTCTGAAAAGCCCGACAGACTGGGAAAAGGTTCACATAGCTAATGACCTCGAAGAGTGCGAGGCGAGCAATGAAATGCTCCCCCACCCTTCCGGTGTACCATTTGCGGTGGCGACAAGTGGCCTCATCAGGTTTGAGGACCACTCGAATAGCGCACCTGAAGTGAGGATAAGTTCGCCTGCCTGGATCCTCGAAGGCCACGTAGGCCAATGTAATATGAACATAAGTACAGAGGTTTTCAGCAACTGTACTAGTACAGAAGTACTCAGTAGAAAGACAACGAATCCAAAGAAACAAACAAATGAATTGGGAGAAAAGCCGCATGGCAGAGCAGCGCATACTAATAACTTGCTCGTGGGAAGTATGCAGGATTGCATGCCTGGAGGGACGTTCGACAAATCATAGTTTATTTCTTCCGGAGGGCGCGCTGCGGAAATGTCGGAAGCTTATCTGGGAGAGTTTTCGACGATGCATCGACTACGGATTCATCAGTGAATCGTGACGGGTCGGATCGGTGTTCTCTGGTGTCGGCTGCAGCAGAAAGCATTTCAACAGGGATGCTGACTGAATGCTTGCGCGACCAGTCGAAGCGACTCGTAAGCATCGCTGAAGTGGACTTTACGAGATATGTGTCTCAGTGCACGTATGCAGCACACATGTCGTTTCATGCCTTTCGAACCAGTGAATCCACTCAGTCAGGTAAATGAGGGTCTCACAGGGACGCACTTCTCAAGAGGCAAAAGGGTACGTGGCTCCAGGGCGGTCCTCTCAAATGCAGAAGAGACGCCCTGGCCGTCTCATCTGGGATGCAGTAACCTGAAAAGCCGATGAACAGCCGGTTGCCATCCCGAGATCATTGACCCTGGAATGAATAGAACCTTTTTAGTGTATTACTCTTTTGTTTAAGCCTGTGTTATTGGAACTCATGAGTGCGGGGCCTTGCATGTTCAGTGAACTTTGCCCGCAACTGGCAGTGCAATATCATGAATGCATGATGTGTCGTGCTTAGAGCATAAGTGTGAACTTGTCGTGCACTATCGACAGTATTTCCCGTGGAAAAACGTGTTCCAAAGAAGTGGTTTTGCGCGACATGGTGCGGTGGATTGAGACTGTGATATGTGTGGTGCACGACGTGGTGCGGTAGTTGGAGGCAAGAAGCAGACGACACGTAGTGCGCGCGCCGAGGCGAATTCCGTGCTGGATTGAAAGACGACAACGTCGAAGAAGTGCACGTGAACACGCGGCACAAGAAGAAAAATAACATAAGAAAGACATCCAATTGCAAGCTAACACGAAGCTTCAAGCAGCCAATGAGAAAACGATGAATCGGCCAGAGCGGCAGAAAAGCGAGCCGCGCTGGCAGAAGACGGAGAGAGTTCCAGAAGCGGCACGAGGAAAAGGTCGGCACGAGGAGAAGACGGGGGTTGAAGACGGGCCGTCGGGTTCCAGACCCGAGCCACCAGGGCCTCACCCGACCGGGGCCTCCTGTCAACCCGTTCCTGGGCATCGCCACTCTGTCCGATCGTCAACTGCTGCTCGAGGCCGGCGAGCTTCTGTGCCCGTAGGCAGAACGTGACCGGTCGGGCTAGGGGCTCGAGTTGCCTGGCCCAGCTGCCTGGCCAGAACGCCGCCGCCGTCTGCCCGTGCCGCCCAGCCGCCTGCCTTCTCCCTCCAAGCCAGAGTTGCCACGCTTTGGTAGCCGGTCTAACACAGCGACCTTTTGGTGAGACCACCACCGCTTCTCTCGTCGTCTCGTCTCCGTTTCCCCGCGTCGAGACTATAGTGCGCACTAACACCCGCTGCCTGCCCGAACTTGACTGTTATTAATACCATCCCAGCCATAAGTGCGTTTCTTGCCATGATGTATTTTTGTGTGTTTGTTTTATGATTTTTTTCTTCATTCTACTCGTATTAAAAGTTTGCATGTTTTCCAACAAACGGCGCTGTCCTCAATTGGGTCCTGGGAGGCTCCGCCTCAGAGAACCGTCTAAATCATTAAATAAGAGAACCTGGGATCACAGGCAGTTTACCTGACGTTGCGAAAACCTTATAGCGACTTACATTTGACAAGAAAAGACCACACGAAAGAGTGCACATTCACTGTTGCCGGGCTGCCACACGCATCTTACCATCGCGTCATGCGTTTAAGCAAGCTTCTTGCGCTGTTATTACATGCGCTTCACAGCACATGTAAAGACAGCGGAATAAACGTATTGTAGAAACAGCACAATAAACCTACTGATACGTATGACACGACGGTGTATTAGATCGCGCTATGGAGCGGTCGCGAGGACAAGTTGCTTGCTGTCATTTGCCATTCTCAGATCTAAATAGCAAAATGTAGCCACTGCTGAAAAAAGAAATAGAGAGAGAAAAGAAAAAAAAAAACATTACGAAGGTGAATCAAGCCATGGACCGCAGCGTCGCAGGCAGAGGCGTTACCTCGACGTCATCGCTGAAACTTGTCGAAAGTCTTCTTTTTTTTTTTTTGCAGTCATATTAACCAGTGGTCCAAAAAGTTCAGAGGTCGCCGCATTATTTTTGTTCCATTCGCCATCTTAACGCCCGATTATTGTGCGCTTTACGTACATTCCATTCTAACGTCTTATCCTATAATGCATTCAACCTATAGATTCACTTCTAACCGCCTCTTTTATTAGGCTGGCGAGCACTCGGCCGCGCAAGCACGGATTGCCGTCGCAATGCGCTATGGCTCTCGTATGTGCTGGTTTCTAGCTAGCACATAAGATGACACGAAAGTATGCGCATTTTATAAACCGCTCTGTACGTATTTTAACCACTGCATTCTGAAGGTAGTGGGAAGCTTCGCGGAACGCGGCTGGCGAAGAGCGTTTTCCTAACGGATCTATAACATACATACAGATACAGGCCATTCCGCCGTATCTATAAGGTGGCAAACTGCATTTTTAACGCGTACATCCAATCATTGAAGATCCAACGTACCTTTGTCCTGCAGTGGACATAAATTGAGGCTGATGATGATGAAAATGAGGATGATGTCATCCAACGTAGCTTTAGACACTTCGTTCTGAAAACCTATTTTTGTGCACAAGTGCAACTAAGCCGTACAGTTTGGGAGATAGAATGCACTGTAAAACTTGAATCATCGTGCTCAGGACACTGAAGGTGTTATGCGAGGAATTGAATTAAATCGTTTGAGGTTTAGAAGGTGATACTTTATAGCGCGCCTTTCGTATGTACCATCGCTGAGAAATAAGACGCGAAGAAATTGGGGTTAGCTGGAGAGCAGATTTCTCTGCTATTTTTATTGTTTCGTGTATTAGGGCTATATGTTATGACGACTAAATTTTGGCTTGTCGTAGGTCAAGTTGCGCCGCATTGTCTAAAAATGGAGATACGGTACTCACAGTGGTGATAGCATGCATGCTATCACCACTGTGAGTACCACATGCGACAATGCCGCTCACACCAGAAACCGCGCACTGCATAACCATCCCTTAAACTAAAAAATAGCACATTTTTCGCGCTAGCAAGTATTCGCTTCGCTGGCTTCCAGTGCGTCACCAATCTGCAAATTCTACAGTCTTCAATAAAACAGACGTCGCCGTAAACAAAAGTATCGTTGAGGTATACCAGTAAAACTTGACGTATAGATCCCGTCAATGATTTCCGGCAAATCTCGGGTGCTATACCAACCCCTTCATTTTTTTTCCATTTTGCTCTTAGAACAAAAACAGATGACTGGTCTTCGCCGTCGGTTACTCATCTCATACTGATTCTCATACCTGATTCGGTTGGCTGACCTCCGATTTATGAGAGATAGGGCTTCATCGTATGCGAACCGCCTCTTTAAAAGCGGAAGTAACGAGTGAATCGATCGGAGAAATGAAGCGAATCGAGTATGCTTCATCGATTTCCGTTCGCAGACAGCTAGTAGAGCGACGCGAAACATGTTTTATTGCGTATTCGGCTGCTCAATTCAGTGTCTTTGTGACTTGGTATCTGATACACGAACTAGAAAGAGTCAAGTCTTGCCTCGAGAAGTGCACGAAAGTAGAAAGGCCGATTGCTATCTCCCGGCATCACTAATGCTTGAAAACATTCTGAACTTCGAGCAGGATTCGCGTGAGATAGCCTCTCATGAGTAAGGTCTCGCATGCAGGCAGGAGGAAGCACGCTACTATCCGCTTGGGAAGGCACGTGGCATGTATGTTGCATACTCTATCTAAGCCGATAATGAAGTTTCCATGATGTCTTCTACTATGGCTATCGATCACTGCCTGCTTGCTTCTTTCTTCCCTTCTCCGTCCCGGCAGGAATTACAAATAAAAGAGAGTCTGCGTGAGCAGAAGTGTCTCCCTTGAAGGTAATACGAACAAGACAGATATGGAGAGGAAGACGGTGACTTGAAGTGATTAACAGTGGTCGAACAAGGGAGGGCACTGAAGCCAACACTGCGACGAAGGTCCGGGACTTGGCTTCTTCGTAAGGATAGCAACTGCTTTGCTTGGCAGCATGTGTGTAACTGTAGGCCACTCTCCCGCTTCCTCTGTGGTGGAGAGAAGGACGAGACTAAGCTGGTTCGTTTAGAATAGGGTGAGGAAAGTCGAAGTGTTCGCGAAATAAGAGGCAGATGGAGAGGGGGGGGGGGGTACGGATAGTGATAGTGGATGAACGGGTATGGGTATCGCTATCAGTTCATCCGAGAAATAGGAACGACCAAAATGCTACACTTAGTAAGCAGGCATCGTTAATGTGGTACGTCTAGTTTCTCCGGAAAGCAAAAAACGCACTTTCTCTTCCACCTTATATGGTAGAGTAGAGCGAACGATGCGGGCACATTTGCTGCCAAGAAAAGCATTTGCTGCCCTGACAAATACATGTCCCCGTGTCGAAACGATGTTCTCAGCGATATCCCTTGATCAACGACTATTGGTTACTTGCAATAGCAATTTATTGGCAGTGCTCGTCGTGTTAGCTAAGGCAGAAAGAATTCTACCTTGGCAGGCGGCCGGCCCCTATCACTTTGATCTTTTGCTGGCAATTTTTAATCTTTTGCTGCCTTTTGTTGGCAATAATATTCTTCCACGGTAACGTTCATCTGCGCTCTCGCAGTTTTTTTTTTTTTCATCTAATAATTTCACCCTTTTGCAGCATTTTAGCTTCTCTTTCTTTTCTTAGGTCCGCAAAAACTAATGACGTGCTTTTCAAATGGCGGTACTTAAAATAAAAAAGAGGGAGAGCTACATTATACGAAGCTTAAGGAATGATCCATCCTTTTTTCTCTGCCACTTGAAATACGTTGTGTATGTTCATTTCGTAACTGTTCATCATTCTTCAGGAGATCTGCACATTTTTTTTTCCAATTTTATGCATATATACAGCCAGCACATAGGAAAGGTGTGTGATTCACGGTGCTCTAATATAATAAAATACTTGACCAGCACCGAAACGCAGCGAGCACTGCGTTGTTAGTTTACTACAATTAATCAAATTTACCGCATCTGAAAGGCATCGTCGACCAATTTTCTTTGTCTCCGAATTTTACCCCATTTCTTTTAACGGCACAGGCAAGGACATATTTAAAATGTTGCTGCGGTATGAAGGCGCACAGTAGAAGCTGTCTACATAGACGTCGAAGTAAAGGTTTATACATTAAGAGAAACACCAAAAATATTACCGCCATAGCAATTTCTACCAGACCCCAAGACAAAGTATTACTGAATTGATCCCAGCATTCTTGTTTTCTAGTAATAGTGGCTGGTGGTGCATTTCTTGACTTTTTATGCCATTCTAGGGCCACATTTGCACGTGATCCTCAGAAAAAAAAAAGGACATGCTGAAACATTGAAGTTCTTCCGTTCTAACTTCCGAGAGGAATTTCCCACTAGGCTTTGAAAGCGATACTATGACAAGCATGTGTATGCTTGTTAAGATTACCGCGATTGCCACAATGCTGCAACAAGTGCAAGCTGTTGTTAGCGCTTATTTTATAAAAGCTAAATAATCTATGCGGAGCCCTTGACTCTCAGTACTTGAGATTGGTAGTTAGGAACGTCATGTGGCTTGAGATCACAGTCGGTCATCGCCGATATCTATACACGTGATTGCTCTGTCTTGATTGAGGTAAGGTAAGAGTTTGTTCCTCGTATTTATTTCATAATGTGGGACAAGGCTAGTGGATGAGCTTTCATCATGGCCACGCACCAACAGTACTCACTGTCGGATGTTCTCTGAGGTCTTATAAGATGACAAAACTTCCAAAATGTTTCTGTAATATCTGCGAGCGGCAGCATCTTTCGATACCACATTTACGCTGAGTTTGCGAGAGATCAGAAAAGCGAGGGCACTGCTAAGAAACAACTCGTAATACCAGTAATTTGGAACATCAGAGCTACAGCAACACCTATAATTGCAAAGTCGGATCAGCAGACGATCACTGATTTCACAAACAAGAAAAAATATCCTCGAGTCTTTGGATTGCCTATGCCCAAAATGTAAAAATAACGGAAGTTATAAAAATTGTGGTGAGCATTTTATTCCAGCAACAAAGTAACAAAACCAGTAGCTCTTGCTTATTTCGTGGTTGCATAATTCTAAACCAATGAGGGTTTAGAGTTATGCAGTCACGCCATCTTCTTTGGGAGCCATACGGGCCGCAATTTAGCGACAAAAGCCGCCTGTTTTGTTTGGGAAAGGCGGTACCTTTTACGCCATCAGATTTGTTGCTGTAATCAGCAAGTCTCCCAATGTCACGACGATCATTGAAGAGAAAAGGCTGTTCTTCTGCAGATTCGCAAAACGTCTGCTCAAAGAACGTAGGTGCTTCCGAAGAGAAACGCTAGTTCCATGGCAGCTTCTCAAACCAGAAATGGGGATGATGCCAATGCATACCTCTTAGCTCTAGTGAATCCTGCAGGTCTGTGAGCTCTAGAGGTACTATATAGATTCCATGTTTAGGAGTCGCCGAAAAAGGATTCGTGAAACAGATGGATGCAGGTTTTGGTATCTTCGAATAAATTGAGGCGCTGTTGAAACTGTGGCCAAAGGTTCAAGACATTTGTTAAGTTTGAGCGTACCGCGTCCTTCTCCGCTTGCAAGAATGGTTATTTGAGAATTTAAAGAAGTGTTATCTGACGCTTGAAATCTGAAAAAAAAAACTAAAACATTTCACCTTTTAGTTATGACACGCATAAAAACGGTGCGCCTTTCGCCATTAGAAATGAGGATAAGTTGCAACCAAGGCATTCCAATTAAGAGGTTGTTAGTTACACTAAACGCACCTCAAGAAATTGGCCCACCAATTTTTGGTGATGCTCTTTAAAATTAGTTTATTAAGCGTAGCCCGCGTTTCTGTAGCCAAATAATCTTCATTACACTCACTCCCAATGCGCGGGCGATGTGAGCATGTATTTGTGAAGATTGAAAAGTGGCAAAAGCACCAGGCAAAATATCAGCTCACTAGCGCTGACACGTACAGTCGACATGGAATTGATGCATAATTTCCAGGAACGCGCGCCAGATTCAATTATATAGGTGCTGCGCGGGTAGTGTTGTTTTAGGATAGGTAGCTTGACGAATACGTTTGGTAAAAAAAAAAGGGGGGGGGGGATATCACTCTAGTACTGCTTTTATTTTCTTGTGTATTCTGCTTGACGCCACTAAGTATTTACTCGCTTGTATCGGTTGTGTTAAGTGACGAAGCTGTTTTTGTCTCACATAGCCATGCACTGATCGCAGCACTAGCTCCACATCGACGGCTCAATTTGGCCGCGATTCGGTAAATATGCGGTCGCTGGTCGCACGTTGTGCCGCCCTGAACTATATGCTCATGAATAGGGTCTCTACTAAAGGGTGCTTTCGCACATGAGCTAGCTAATGTTTGATATTTGACGGCATCGTCTTACTTTTGAAAGGAGATATACGGTGGAACAAAGCAGTAACATTGTGGCAATATTCGTTATTATAAAGCGCTAATAGAAGTCACGAATATACGTGAGGACTTGTAGGGTTGTTGAAAGCTCTGAAAATTGGTTGGGTGTGGTATGGAGTAGCAAGGTTTTATAGCACAATAATTCGTTCTATTTGTTGGATGCGTATTTGCAGGATTGTTGTTTGCATTACAGCCCCAAAGAAGGTCGGGACACTTGATGAGAGAAAAGAAAACTTTATTTCATGACCATTCAGCTTCACGGTAAAACGCAAGGCTTTCGATGCAAATGAAACAGTGGGAGGAAGTTCACTATTAACGCGTTCTGTGTGGGAATCAGATGGGTTTTCATGAAATGACCACGGCCAAGAATTTTGATTATACGAGCAGGCTCAATGTCCGAAACACCAAAGATTACTATTATTCTCCAGTTAAATTTTTTACATTGAAATAGAACTACTTTTCTTTATTGGTATTCCTTGTTAACCAGCTAAGATTCTCGTTTTACTCAACAGCGCAAATGCATCATCTGCGTTCACTATAAGTTGGTTTGGCATGCTCGCCTTTTTTGTTTTTTTAGTGTAAGCTGGTGTAATAAGGCAGGTGGAGTCCTCTATGCGAAATGCATGCGTTTAGGCTACTGATCGAATCGCCTGAATAATGAGGTCGACAGTCGCAATTTAGGAGGGAAAACAGTTTGCCCTCTAGTTTAGGTTACTTTTCTTTTAGTGAGCGCAAAGGGTTGGTGTCATGATAACACAGACCGTGAGCGAAGAGTGAGAGCTGTGTAACGAAACTGTGTTC
This sequence comes from Dermacentor silvarum, assembly GCF_013339745.2. NCBI lineage: Eukaryota > Metazoa > Arthropoda > Arachnida > Ixodida > Ixodidae > Dermacentor > Dermacentor silvarum. Next base: position 53,167,357 of record NC_051159.1, on the reverse strand, counting down.
TTCGGTTTCTATTGCTGACACGTCATATATGACAAAGACGCCGCATGATGTAACGCAATAAAGTATGCGCAACATAATGCCACACGTGGGGCCGAGTTTACGAAGCTTTCCATTAGCAAGTGCTCTTTGCCATTGACCCACCACCTTCGCTAATGAATTGTCGAACATCAGGAGTGGCAGAAATTTCTCTTTGTGAACAAGTCGAGTCAAGAAAGTGCTTTTTGTGAATACGAGCACTGGGCAGTATTCACCGTCAGTGCGGAATCTACGAATGGCAGGCGACGTTTCCTATGGCATAGTGTCCTTGAATACATGCAAAAGCCAGGGAATAAGGGAACATGCTCAAAGCACGTAGCATTTTCATCACGCTATAGGGCACATGAAGAAGATGTTCGATAAATGGATATTGTCACGTTGAGGAATAAGACACTGCGAAAGGCGTGATGACGTTATAGGCCGACATTACGCCTACAAACACAAGTAACACTCCAAGCACATCGATAGTGGTTAACACAATCATCGCTAGTCGAAACCTGGGCTCGTATCCACAAGAATATCTTACATTAGAATTTTTTGCAAAGAATAACTTTCAACCAATCGTGACGCTAGACATAATATCTGTGAAGTTGGCTGGCCAATGTTAAATAGAATTTACGAACGAAACCTCTCCGAGTTCAGACCGTGCTCTATAGGTGAGCTGCATCGGCTATCTACACATGGCTCATCGTATATCGTTCATTCCAGTGTAACCGCTGGGGCTCGTGTAGGTTCGAGAATCTGCACCGCTATTCGTTTCACGAAGCTAATCTGATTAGACAAGATTATGCCGAGCGATAACGTTGTAACCCTGGTTAGCCGATGAAAAACGGTCACCGTTAAAAAGATAAACAATGCACCCGTGTCCATATGTGTTGTCTGTCTAGCGGCTTAGAGATGCACGTGCTTCAGGATTATCTTTTCTGTTGCTCTTAAGTGAGTGATAAATACTTTTGAAGTTTTTCGTTAAGTGTGTCTGCGTTTTCTTTCGTTTTCATTACTTTTTTTTAGTGCTCTGGATGTTTTCTTTACGCTCTTCTTCTGCCCACTATTTTTTTTTTTGTCAGTACGCAGGCCGTAAACTGGTGTTAAAAATGCCTGTTTCACCTGTTTCTTTGGCTTGTGTTGTATGCGTACCATAAGCTAACAAAAAAAGTCGCAGTTTCAACCGATAAGCGAAGCATCGATTGCAATAGCAAATTAGTAGACAGCTATACGAAATAAGGATATTATTTTATGAGCCGTATAAAGCTCTAAATATTCGCTTACGAACGAAATAAACAAGCACGGTGTGACGCGCGCACAGGTAAACACGAACACATCTCGCTCGATGACCGCGAGAGCTCGTCAAAACGCTGGAGTGATAAAGCGCGCCAGCGGCCAGCGAGCAAATTAACGTTCGCGCTAGCTCTCGGCTCAACGCAAACTAAACGTCGAAAGCGCTAGCGCATACGAAGCTACCGGCACTGGGTGAATGCACTTTGTCCCATCGCAGATCGCTTTGGAGATGAGGCCCCGCGGGCGCACACTTCGGCCATATTGCCGATCGCTTTCAAGATAGGCGCCCGCGCGGCAACTCTCTGAGAAGCAGCCGCAAGAGCAGAACGCCCACCCACCGTCTCCGTCGCCTCCACCCCTTGCCTCGCGCGCAAACGAAGACCGCGCGCGCTTGCGTTCGCCTTCCTCTCTCGCGTGCGCGAGATAACGCTGTGGTTGCCGGCTCACGCTCGCACGCTGGCACTCGCACACACTGGCGCGCGGCGACGATATTATCGCCGTTGGACTTTATACGGAACATCACGGAGACGACGACGGTGACGGCGACGGCAAAAATGCGCTTGGAGTGTCCGTATAATTGCTATGGCAATAAAAAATAACTGTCAGCCCTTCCTCAGGGGTGGAGATGGAAGATCAGCGAACCTGCACTATGGTGGAAATTATGTATTTCCGTGTATGGCTATCAAGATGTGACGGTGTAATTGGTTATTTGAACTAATAACGAATGAGAAATACATGTGATGCGGTGGTTTTCATTTATTTAGTGAACAAAGGGACCATGGCCTTATGGTCGCTGTGGTACACCGCCATAGGGAGTGCGGCTAAGGTTGGCAAGTTCTTCATAAACACGTCACCAACGCCACGCGCGTTCGCTGCGAACGCGGGCAAAAAGCCGCCGCCGTCGACAACAGTTATGCGCGTAGCTCGTGCTGCTACATGTCCGAGTTGATAGAGTTCCCCGGAATTTTGAGAATGACAGCCCATACACAAATGTCATGAACAAAACACCGGCTGCGCATGCCTTTAATGTTAAATCTTCTGAGACTCTGATTAAATCGACAGTTCCCCTTGTGCCTGGTTGCAAGCTACGCATTTGGTTCCGCAGCTAAATGTCGCCTCCCCTCTCTCTCTCTCCCGTCCCCCCACTGCCTTTCGCACGGCGGAAGAAGTCACGTTTGCTCTCCGCCGTGCGGTCGCTCCCCGTGAAAGCGTGCGTCCCTCGCGCGCTTTCACTCGCACGTACAGCATACGGCAAATGAGAGTTTTTATTGCGATAGCAATTATATGGACACTCTAAAGCGGATTTCTGCTGTCGGCATCACTATGGCCGTCACCGTCGCCGTGAGGTTCCGTGTGACGTCAACGCCGAGGAAATCGTCACCGCGCGCCTCAGGGAGCACGCAAGCGTTCTGCGCCGTGCTCCCCGAAGGGCTGCACAGTTAAGCGTCTTTTTCCTCCTTTACAATCACCATATATATAGAGCAAACGCGACTTCTTCCATCGCGCGAAAGGCCGAGGGGGACGGGAGTATGGGAGGGGAGGCGACGTTTGCTGCGGCACCAAATGCCTATTACCGGGAAGTCAGTAACGCCGCGTGCGTTCAGTGTGAACGCGGGCAAAACGCTGACGGCGTCGACAACAGTTCTGCGCGTTGCTGGTGCTGCTGCATGTCCAAGTTTATACGGCTGATAAAACTACTATCTTTACTCCGTATAGCTCTCTGCTAATTTGCTATCGCAATTGATGCTTCGTCTTTCGGGTGAAACTGCGACAATTTTTTCTACACGCGGACACGATCATCGGAGATCGGCGCCCGTGCGGCAACTTAACAACTTCGCTGTAAAGCAAGCAATAAAAAGCAACAAATAAACATAGTGGCGCAATGGGTCAAAGTCCTTGTCTATATGAACGAAAAGGGTAACTGAGGGGCCCGATTTTTGTCAGTCGTAACAGCATCAAGCCAACAGGTAGTAACCATGGAAAGCGTAAAGTAAGTTAGTTGTTTTATTTCAGGGCGAAAAAGAAAACTGGTAGGTGACCCTAATCTGTGACTTCGGCGTCTCTTTGGTCATTGTGGTCAGCACTGGGTGGCCACATTTTGTACATTTCAACAAAAAGTTGAATAAATGACTGTGGTGCAATATATTAAAAAAGATGCTTGCATCACGGCAAGTACAACAATCCGAACATCATTCAAACACATGCACATAAGATGCACACAAATGCTAAGTGCATAAACAGACGGAATCAGTTGGCCGCCACCTATTGCAAAAAAAAAAAAAAAGAAACGACCACGCATACCATTCCCCTTGCCAGGTACACGGGATATAGGAGAAACACACGTGCAACCTAGCAGTTACCTCCAGGTAGCAGTTATTGACGCTTTTGCATTCGCAGCTGGCCACCATTCAAGTGTGTTCAGTGTGTACTTGTACTTAGGCACACTTTTTATTGACTATATCTTAAAAATTTAATGTGGTCTCCTGAAAAAATTGTGAATGTTTGGATTCTGAGGCTCGCAAAGGTCAATATTTTTATTCCATTCTTGTTCAAGGTGAAAGCTCATACAAAAGCTTAAAGATATTGTCAGCGCCCCTCACTTTCCCTCACAACATAAGTAGTCTGTTATTGACATTCGAGCAACTTTTCAACAGCAAGAACGGGAATAAGCTTCCCCTGTTTTCAGCATTGGGTTAACGCAAGCAATTCAGGGAGGTATAAAGCTTCACTAATAGAATCGGTTCGGGAATACCAGCTTAGATTGTACCTTGACGCTTTCCATGCACTTTCTCATTTGGTGAAATAATCTAGTTAGAAATTGCTCCAATTAGCATGCTCTCACATTGGTCTAATACAGGCTAAGTACATGACTGACTTAACAGACTGGGATGCTGGCTTTCATTTCTAGGAAAGGAACCATAGTACCTGCTCAAGTTGCATATGTTTTTGGTTATCTGGGGTTTTCAGCCTCCCTTTTAAGATAAGGTACTCAAGCAGGTAGAAGCACACGCATGCTATTAGCGGATAGTTTCGATAGCTCCTTACTTTACACTTGCCACTATGAATACAACATTTTAGCGTTCAATTTTGTTATTAAACAAACAAACGTACTCCTAGCTAAAAAGTTATTTAATGTTAGCCGTGGGGCTGCGCTACGTACTGCAGCATAATAATTTAAGCTTCTTGATACAGATTCACAGCACAATAACAGCGCGAGAAACAGGACGCGAAAGCATCCGACACCCCTGTCTGTCAGAATGATATGATACTACGTACACAAGTGACTGCAGGTCCTAAAAAAATGTGGTGTCGGCTTTTACGCCTTTCGAAATATTCAGAGAGCAATATTCAGAAAGCACTTGTGTGAATAATTACAGCAAACGCACCACGACGGACGACCCAGGCTGGCGCTAAGAATAATGTTTACAACACAAATTTCATTACACGTTCAGTAATTACAAACACATTATTTGCGCCTTCCTTCAGGGGCAGGCGTGAGCTTTTGGGTTGGTGCTTGCTCCTAAGTTTGGTGCAAGAATATTGCTAGGAGCAGGAACCACTTATGCGCAATTACGAGCAATATACACACATCCTTTCTTCAGAAGTTGACGTTCAGCACGGGTAGCGCGAGGATCTCTCTGCGTTGACATGACGACTGCGCTGCAGCCGAATTCAGAATACTGCATATGCGACGACAACAGCTATATGAGCTTGTTGATAGGTCCTCTTGTGATTTGTTGTAACGCAGGAAGAACGACATGGGCATAAACGACACACGAGACAGTACGCAGCACTGAACGACCAGCTGCGAACAGCTGTTTACGTCCGCAATGTCTCCTCGTATTGAACTTCATAAACCGCTGTTGCGCCCTCCAAAACAAATTAAACTTTGAAGCGTTTTTAAAACACAAAACACGCGTATTTTTTTCTCCTAATAAAGACTGGTCAATAATTTTGTAACGCACAGGTGTTTCCATTTCATTTGAAAAATTACACGAGTTCTGCCACAAAATTTGGCAGCAAGCAACCCTGGGCGTCGCATCAGTCGCATTGTTGAAATCGCGATCATGTGAATCGAGACCTCAAAATTCGCATTGCGACGCGTGCGATCGCACCGATTTTTTTCGCTCCAGTCGCAGCATATGCAACAGCCTTATTCCAGCCGTAATTTGTGGTGCGTAGCCGTGGTAGCCATGGCAACCCGGAGGAGGAGGCGGAGGAAACCGCGTGCGCTCGCGGTCTCATCCTCGCCGGCTCCCTGCCTTCTCTCCGCGGCTCGTTGAACCAGGAGAATAAAAAAGGCGAAAGCTTGCACTAGGCCGCGCAAAGCTCCAGACACAGCTAAGCTGGCCGATTTATATCGAGCGGCTAGCCTCCAACGCGTTCGGCGTCGGCAAGCAGCAGCGTTCTTGGCACTGTACCCAAGTTGGTTAGCCTGCCTGCGTTTGTGGCATGCCAGGAGCGCTGGCGCTCGTAGGTGCCGACGCGTCCAGCGCTAGTCACGCGAAATGTCGGCAGCGCGTTCGGCGACGGCAAGCGACAGCGTTCTTGGCACTGTACCAATCTTCGTTAGCCACGTGAAATGTCGGCAACGCGTTCGGAGTCGGCAAGCGACAGCGTTCTTGGCACTGTATCAAACTTGGTTAGCCTGCCTGCGTTTGTGGCATGCCAGGAGTGCTGTCGCTCGTAGGCGCCGACACGTCCAGCGCTAGTCACGCGAAATGTCGCGAAAGGTAAGGCACCTCTGAAAATGATCGTTCGAGAATACCTTCCTACATGCGTAGATAAGTTAAACCAAGTTAAGACCTAGCAGCAACCAAGTTCATAACTAGCAGTAGCAGCCACTAAGCTTCACTCCGCCAAAGCTTTGCGCGACAGAGTGCAAACTTGCCTTATTTTTATTAACAGCGGAGCTGTTTAAGCCGGCCGTTAATCCGTGATTTGCGAATGAAGATGTGGGCAGATCCTGGCGGTAGTGCAGATAGGGTCCTAGCACACTGGCACATACCTCTGTGAAGTCTAGCTAAGCATGGTTGGGACTACTTAAGCTTAGTCAGTCATCAATATCTGATCGATAGCCAATCAATAACTAATCGCTAATTGATCAATAATCAATCAAATCCAGAAAATGCTGGGGATGAATTGGTATTGCTTAGCCCAGACCAAGTACGTGGCAAATATCTTGCGATAGCCAATCGATAGCCCATCAATAGCTAATTGATAATCCACAAATAATCAATAAGTTCCGGGAAATGCTAGGGAAGACTTGGTAGTGCTTACCTAGCCCAAATACGTGGCCAATACCTTGCGATATCCAATCGATAGTCAACCAATGTGTAATCGATAACCATCAATAATCATATAATTCCGAAAATCGCTGAGGAAGACTTGGTAGTGCTTAGCCTAACCCAAACGCTTGGACTACCTAGGTGCCCATCACCTCCGCTGTCTGTCTAGCATTACATCTCCAGTGCAAGCTACGCAAATTTTTTTTCCTCCACTTTTTATTCCTTTTGTTTTGTAATTTCAAGACTGTAAACGAAGCAACCAATAATTTCCCCTGCGCTTCCCTTAGCATCATTTTCTGTTGCCTTCATAAGGTTGTTCTTCTTTACAGGCACCTTAGTAAATCAAATATTTGTCCTAGTTGGTATTTACATAGCCTGATGTAGTTTAACGCGATACACCAGACACAAGACGAAGGTAACACATGAATGAAGCACTAGGGTGCTTCGTCTCTGTGCTACTTTGTCTTGTGTCTCGTTTATCGCGCTACAGTATACATGATGCTTATACGTCCCGGTTACGAGCGGAAGCTTGCGGTCTCTTGACCATCTCTACTCTCTGATGAACGAAATATTGTACTCGTAAAGTTTCACGTTATTGAACTAGTGAACTACGCCACAGTGTGCCTACGCTATTGCTCGATTGACTTCTCACCTAATTGCATGGCAACAAACTCGTGTTTAGAAGGGCCACCTTTGTGAGCTGCACTGAGCGATCGATAAGGTGAATGAGCAAGAGCGTAACCAGGTCGCAGATACGTTGGTGTTTGCGCTGTACGTGGATTGTGGTGGGGAGGAGGCCTTATGGCAGACCCTTCGCCTTAGAAAGCAAGCCGCACAGAACCCGTCCATATCGAAGAGCAAGAACAACCGAGTAGATAATAGAGGTAATAAGGCACAACCACGCATGGCTTGTATAAGCACGTTCGGCGCTTCAGTTAGGTATGTATATTTAACGTAGTTGTTTACTTGGGTTCTTGTAGAGCATAACCACAGACCATTTCTTCCTTCGTAAATGAAGCTTCCACTTCATTTTGGTTTGTCCTAGATAGAATCTAACCGCATTGATATTTGCTCGCATGTAAACTAAAATCCGTGTTGTTTTGTACTGCTTTATACGTGCAGACCCTTGTGAAGACAGTTTCGTGAACCGTGCAGTTCGGACATAACCCATCAGTATTTAACTACGCTAAACGTAAACATGTTGCTGGACATTAAGCTTTCCATGGGTCGAACATCTAATAAAAGAATGGAACCTCAAAGATGAATAAAGCGCAACTGAACCTGGTGCCACGTAGCATCCATCGTTAAACATGTTTAAGCAAACACAGTCCATTAGGCCTTGAATTCGTGATGCCGTTTCTGTAAAGACAAGTCTTGTCGTGCCCACAGAAAACCACAAATGTCGCACAATCTAGCAAACAAGGCGCGCAATCGCCGGTCATAACATGAAATGCACGTCAATCACATTAAAAATTCCGCCTTTATTCCATCCTGTGAAAGTGGATGTACAGCGAAGCTGTTGACGATGTTGTTGCCGATGTACAGCGTCAACCACATCTAAGGTGAACACTTCATTAGTATTCAAGACATCATAGAAGCTGATGTTCAGTACATAATTCGAAAAATCATTATTGTGTTTATCGAAACCATGATTACACATCGTATAACGAACATTTCACTCGTGATGTACAATAAACGCTGTAGTTTTACCGGCTTGAATACTAATGAGGTGTTCACCTTAGATCTGGTTGACCCTGTACACGCACGCACGCAGAAAATCTGCCGGGGTACCTATACGCAGCTTCGTTAGAAGCACATGCATAATTCGACACTTCTTCATGACGAATTGAAGTGAGAGTAAAACCATTGAGACCATTCACCGTGAAGCGTAATGACCGAGTGTAGTCAACTGATGGTGCCCACACTAGAAACATTTCTCTACATCTGTGGATTTCCGACCTCGCTTAGAAAATCTGCTTTGGAGTGTCCATATAATTGCTATCGCAATAAGATATTTGCCAAATCAAGGGAACATTTAAGCTAAGACGTGGAGGAAAGTAGGGACGCCAGAAGCCACTGCCGCTACGCCACGATTGCCGATACGCAGATGAGCTGAGGTGGCGACGTGTTTTGATTTCAGTGACCGCAAGTTACCTTCGCATTCCAATGTACATAATGACTTGTGGGCGGACTGTGCCGCAGTAAACGCCTCTCACCAAGTAAACGACAACGTATGGAGTTGCTGGGATCAATAATAGAGCACAGGTACGTTGCCAATTTATGCGCCGTTTGAAATAAATATACAGCTGTAACCGGAAAAACAAACATATAGGGCAATATCCAACAAAACAGCACATGCAAATCTCCGCATAAGGGGACACGCATACCTAGTGTGAAGAAGAAGACGCGCCTCCGTCCAGCGCATCGCCAACACTCGGCCCGCTCTGCTCGCGCTGTTAGTCGCTGGTGTCTTTGAAGATGGTGCTCTATGCTGCCTCGCCGTTCTTGGAACTCGTAGCATCCTTGAAGGACACCGCCAATAAACCTCTCCTCTTCGCTGTTGGGTCGAAATGGCGAAGAATAGATGGCGACGTAAGACGACGACGCAGTGTAGCAAACGCGGCGTCGCATGCAGGGGACCAGGAGGAGAGTTCCGCGCCACCGCGTAGGAGCTGGGTCAAGGGCGACATGATCGATGCGAAATTGCGGACAAAGCGCCGGAAATATGAGCACAGGCCTACAAAACTGCGAAGTTCTTTGACGTTAATAGGCTTCGGGAACTGAGCGACTATACGAAGTTTCGCAGGGTCTGGTAGAACGCCGTGCTTGGACACGAAGTAGCCCAAGATGGTCAGCTCCCGCGAGGCGAAGAGGCACTTCTTGGGGTTGAGTTGAAGGCCAGCATTGGTGAAACACGTCAAAACATGTCTAAGGCGAAATAGGTGGGTCGGAAAATCAGGCGAAAAAACCACGACATCGTCGAGCTAACAAAGACGCATAGACCACTTGAGGCCACGCAGCGTATTGTCCATTAGTCGTTGAAACGTTGCAGACGCGTTGCAAAGCCCAAAGGGCGTCACATTGAATTCGCATAGGCCGTCAGGTGTAATAAACGCCGTTGTCTGGCGATCGGCTGTTGACGTATGTCGCGGGACATTTGGAGGAGAAGTCGGCGAGGAGGGGACACGTGCTGACGAACGTAGCGTACCGAAGGAAAGAGCGAAACGAGCTTGGGCCATGTTTTGATCTTCAAACGCATGTAACTCCGCTCTTACGGCACCATTTCGAAAAATTCTTGCGGCTTCGTGTTCTTTGTAGACTCGTTCACAGCTGCAACACCAGAAGCAAATTTTGACCTTTGGGTTGTTTAGGGGCTCTTTAAGCTGGAGGTAGTATGGTGGTGTACGCCCGAAATGTAGGACGATCCTGGAGGTAGTGCAGAAAGGGTCCAAGCGCAATGGCACATATCCCTCTGAACTAGCGAAGCTGCTTAAGCTCCAGGATGGTCCGTCGAGTGTACGGCGCAGAACGTCCGCCTGAAGATGACGTCACCATGCGTCGCCTAGCAACACTTCGCCCCATCTGATCCGACCGCGCCGAGCATCGCCACAGCGGCGTGAACCGTGACATCATCGCGCGCCGCATCGCTTCGCCTTAGCTTTGCCGAGCCATAACGTCACCGCGTCATGCGGAGTGGCGGACGCGGCTGCGCAGAGGCGGAGCTAAACCGTGACGTCACTCCACCGACCGACGGGATATATAGCTCCATGTCGCCGCCACGCCGACACAAAAGCCCCGCAGTCTCCTCGCCGAGCACATCGCCGCCATGATGGGTCTGCCGAAGAATAACCTCACTCTCCAAGAAAAGCAAGCGCGGCGCAAAAACCGCCACGTCGCTACTCGAAAGCGAGTGACGTGGCTTCGGTCCGATCCCGAGTATTGCGCCGCCGAACCGTCGGTGAAACGTCGGCAATTCGCAGAAGATCCGGAGTTACGAGCCCGCGAAACCGAGCAAAAGCGTTTAAGCGTCCAGAAGCATCCTGATACTTTCATGAACTAGTGTTCATTGCTCCTTGGGCTGTCGAAGATTCCGGGGTGATCTTGAGCAAAACGTGGCCGAGTCTCGAAGTATAACCTCACCAAAACTTGGCCGAACCGAGATAAACCTAGGCGGGGCCTAAGTACACTAATTACAGCTAAATCAAAGGTTTACCAAGTGAAACCAAGACTTCACCAGGCTAAATCAAGCTTTCGCTTTGCATATCCAGGGTAAGTTGAGCTAAGCCGCAGCCATTTTTTGAGCGAAGCTTTATAGGCAAAAGAGTTTCGACGGCGGTGGTGGTGTCACGGTGAAAAGCGGGCCGATCCTGGAGACAGTGCAGACAGGGTCCAAGGTCAATGGCACGTATACCTTTCGTGTGGGCCGATCCTGATGATTAGCCAGAAAGGGTCCAAGCTCAATGGCACATAGCAGGGACAAGAAAGAAATAGAGAGAAAAAAGAAAGAAATCACGTGCGGCGCACACCCGCAATCGATATGCTACACGCGTTATCACGGCGCGTGATCAGGGATCAAGTGACACGCGGATCACGTGACACGCGCGCGACCAATCAGGTTCGTTTGGTGTGTCGCGAGGAGGGACATGGAAGGAAAGCAGGTTGGCGCGCACTCCTGCGGACTTCTCTCGCCTCAGATCAGTTTCGGCGAACAGATGGGAAGACCACGCGTGGTGCGTTCTGCAAAGGAGCAAGCTGCGTTTGATGAACACCGGCGCGAACTCGCTCGGGAAAGGGCTTGTCGTCGACGTGTCGACGTGCCACGACGTACCGACGTGACCTTCCGGAGCGGAGGTCCGCCGTCAGCGACGATCAGAGAATCCCGAGGCGACGGCTTCCGAACGTTACCCTGAAGAAGGTCAGATACACACACGACAAGCTTCGCTTACTATAAGGACCCTCCTTGTCGCTTAGCCCCATTTTCTCGACAGGAGAAGGGCTGGTGAATTTTTTCAAGACTGAATCAGTGTAGCTTTTTTATTGCGACAGCAAATATTTGGACACTTCAAAGCAGATTTCTGCCGTCGCCGTCGCCGTGAGGTTCCGTATGACGTCGACGGCGATGAAATCGTCGCCGCGCTCCGGACGCTGTATGTGCGAGTGAAAGGGCGCGAGGGACGCGCGCTTTCACGGGGAGCGAACGCACGTCGGAGAGCAAACGCGCGTTCTGCGCCGTGCTCCCTGATGATGATAAGTGGTTCTTGAGGGAAAGGGAAAGGTTGGCGCTATCTTCTGCAGCCCTTGAGGGAGCACGGCTCAGCGCCATCCCTGAAGTGCTGCAGAATTAAGCGTCTCTTTCCTCCTTTCCATATATACAGAGCAAACGCAACTTTTTCCGTCGCGCGAAAGGCTGTGGGGGGACGGGAGGGAGGAAGGGGAGGCGACGTTTAGCTGCGGCACCAAATACGTATTTATATAAAAACGCCACGCGCGTTCGGTGCGAACGCGAACAAAACCCCGACGGCGTCGACAACAGCTCTGCGCGTTGCTGGTGCTGCTGCATGTCCAAGTTTATACAGCTGATATAACTACTATCCTTACTCCGTATAGCTCTCTACTAATTTGCTATCGCAATTGGTGCTTCGCCTTTCGGGTGAAACTGCGACAAATTTTTCATCATGATATCAACGCTGGGAGGAGGAGGAGGAATAAACTTTATTTGTGTAGCAGATTTGTGAGACCTAGGCGTCTCTACCTAGATGACGGCCTCGAGCCCTTGGGCTCTGGCGGCATCTTCGGCCTGCTGGATTGCCTTAAGTTGGTCTTCCGGTGCAGAGCTGAGCAGCGCGGTCTCCCACTGCTCTCTGGTCTTGTGCGTTCTATTCTGTATGGGTGTCCCAGGACAAGCCCAAACCATATGTTGCAAGTCCGCCCTTTCTTGACAGAATCTGCATCTATCGGTGTAAAGTTCTGGATAGTAGCGGTGGTAGGCCACGGGGTTCGGATATGTTTCTGTTTGCAACAAGCGCCATGCTGTGGATTTATTTTTATTGCGATAGCAATTATATGGACACTCAAAAGCAGATTTCTGCCGTCGGCGTCGCCGTCGCCGTCGCCGTCGCCGTGAGGTTCCGTATGACGTCAATGGAGATGAAATTGTCGCCGATAGATAAGTGGTTCTTGAGAGAAAGGGAAAGGTTGGCGCTATCTTCTGCAGCCCTTGAGGGAGCACGGCTCAGCGCCAGAGCCGAACGCTGTATGTGCGAGTGAAAGGGCGCGAGGGACGCGCGCTTTCACGGGGAGTGAACGCACGGCGGAGAACAAACGCGCGTTCTGCTCTGTGCTGATAAGTGGTTCTTGAGGGAAAGGGAAAGGTTGGCGCTATCTTCTGCAGCCCTTGAGGGAGCACGGCTCAGCGCCAACGGGGAGGGGTAAGTGGGAGCGAAAGAAGGGATAGAGTGGAGTCGCCATGGCTGGGCGAAGCAAAACCGGCAGGCATAGGCGGCACGTATCAGGCCGAGATGGAAGGCCTTGGTGTGCTGCAGAGTCTGCAGGGGTGTTGTGCCAGGCCGGTCAGGCCCGGGGTGGGGTGGGAGGCCGTGAGGCCTTCCCGCTTGTAGAAATGTCCTTAGAGGCGTGCGGAGAGCCCTGACGAGTCAAGGAACTCCACGACGCCTCGAAGTGCAGAAAGGTGGTGTCGGCCGGGGAAGAGGAGATCTTCCTCCTTGCCAGAGGGGAGGCCCAGGCGGCGGAACTCCTGCAGGAGTGGGCCCCGCTGCTGGAGGTACGCCGGGCAGGCCAGCAGGAGATGTTCGATCGTCTCCGGCTCCCCGCAGGAGCTGCAGGCCGGGGACGTCGCTCGTCCCAGTCGGTAGCTGCGTGCTGCCGTCCAGCTGCAGCCGATGCGGAGCCGGAGAAGGAGCGAGGTCTCCCTGCGAGCCAGGCCTCGCTGGGGGAGTGGTCGTGGGGGGCATCCCAGTGCCACCCGTTTGTCTGGGTGGTGGGTCGCCAGGTGTCGCCGCAGCCTCAGTCCAGTGAAGTCGCCCTCCGTCACGGCCCGACTGAGGGGCACAGTGGTGTGGTGGGCGTCCTTCGCCAGGGTGTCGGCTGCCTCGTTGCCCGGGATCCCTACGTGGGCGGGGATCCAGTGCAGGGACACCGGGTGGCCTGCGTCCTGCAGCGCTGTCAGCCGGGTAGACAGCAGTGCGACTCCAAGGCTGGCGCTTTCTGGCCTCTGGAGGCCGAGGAGGGCTGCCTTGGAGTCGCAGAGGATGGCCGCTGGTACTCCAGGAAGCTCCTCGGAGAGTAGGTCGACGGCCAGGTGGAGGCCTGCCACCTCCGCTGCAGTCGAGCTGGCGTGTCTCGGCAGTCGACACTGCCTGCTCTTCTGCAGGGCTGGTGCCGTGCAGGCCGCCGTGGCAGAGCCGGTGTCCGGTACCACCGAACCGTCGACGTACACCAGGAGGTGGTCTCCGAGGGTCTCGTCCAGGAGGCAGGCGGCCGTCTGCTGCAGGGCGCAAGCGGGCGAGCGCCTCTTCGAAATCCCGGGCAGCTCCGTGGCGATGGGGACAGGAGGCCTCTGCGGTGGGGGCAGCTGTACCGCATTCGGCGGTGGGTTGCCAACCACCTCCTCGTAGAGGCGGCACAGCTGACCCATCCTTGAGGAAGGCCGGGACTGGAGGCGACGCAGCAGGCCTCTGCCATCAGGAGCATGGTGGAGGCGGTCGACGTGCCTCAGCCCCTGCTGCAGGAAGAGGAGCGACAGGGGCCAATGCTCCAGCCTCCGCAAGGGTAGCGGCAATCTGGGAGCTCCGGGGGACGCCCAGGCAGAGTCGGATGGCCGCCCGGTGCTGCAGCTCCAACTTTTCGAGGCGGCGTGGCGGCAGCGCCACCAGCGGGAGGGCGTACCGCAGGCGTGATGTGGCCGCCGCCTCGTAGAGCCGCAGGGCCCACTTCACCGAGCAGCCCTCTCCATGAGCAAGGAGCTGCGACACGGCCTTGCGGACTCTAATGGTCTGGGTCTGCATGGCCCCGACTGCCGGTCTCCAGGTTAGCCGGTGGTCGATGCGCAGCCCAAGGTACGACACAGTCGTACTCCATGGGATGCGCACGCCTTCCAGCTGCAGCCGGGGAGCTGAGCGCCGTGCCGCTGCTCTCGGGTGGACGAGGAGGGCCACCGTCTTCCCCGTCGAAACCGAGAGTCCGATGCTTCCCAGGTAGGCGGCCGTGGTGTCCAGGGCTCTCTGGAGGGCCAGGCACACGTGGCGGCTTGACTGCGGCGGTCCCCGCACCCACAGGGCGATGTCATCCGCGTAGATGGAGCACTCCACCTTGTAGTGAGGGTCGGTCGGCAGTGCAGCAGGCAACCGGGCCAGGGCGAGGTTGAAGAGAAACGGGCTCACCACTGACCCTTGTGGTACGCCTGCTGCGACCGGACGGGGAGTGCTCCTTGCATGGCCCACGCGGACCCTGAGGGTGCGGTCGTTCAGGAACGATGACAGGAACCGCCGCAGGTTGCCGCCAATGCCCAGGAGGTCCAGAGCCTGCTGGACGACCGCATGTGGGAGGCCATCGAACGCCCCCTTGACGTCGATGAGGAGGAGCATGGCGAGGTCTCCGCTGGCCCTGGCGTCCTCCAGGGTGGAGACGACGTCTGCGATGGAGTCCGCAGTGCACCTTCGGCGCCGGAAGCCTGTCTGCTGGTCCGCGAGGAACCCGCAGGCGCGGGCCACCCATTCGAGCCGTGCCAGAGCAATGGCCTCCATCACCTTGCAGGCAGCGGAGGTGAGAGAGACCGGTCGGTATGAGGACAGCTCGTTAGCCGGCTTATTGCTCTTCAGAATGGGGGCCACGATGGCTGTGCGCCAGGCCTCCGGCACCTGTCCTGACCACCAGATGTTGTTGTAGCAGTCGAGCAGGCGTCGTTGTTCACTGGTGGCCAGGTTGCGGAGCATCTGGAGTGTCACTCCGTCTGCTCCCGGTGCACTGCGACGCTTGCCCCTCCTCAGGGCCGTCTGCAGCTCGTGGCTCTGTGCTCCCTTAAGGGCTGCAGAAGTAGGCGTCTCTTTCCTCCTCTACAATCACCATATATGTAGAGCAAACGTGCCTTCTTCCGACGCACGAAAGGCCGTGGGGGGGAGGGGGAGGGAAGAGAGGCGACGTTTAGCTGCGGCACCAAGTGCCTATTTATATCAGAGGCTCCGGCAACAGTCACCAACGCCGCACGCATTTTGAGCGAACGCGGGCAAAACGCCAACGGCGTCGACAACAGTTCTGCGTGTTGCCGGTGCTGCTGCATGTCCAAGTTTATACAGCTGAAAAAAATTCTATCATTACTCCGTATAGCTCTCTCCAAATTTGTTGTCGCAATTGATGCTTCACCTTTCAGGTGAAACTGCGACAACTTTTTTTCTGATTTATTTTGAAGTTCGTCTCCTGTCTTCTCAGGAGTAAACAGGAACTGCTGCGCAAGAAACAGGAGTGTCCCTCGATGCTCCTGCCACTAGAAAAATAGGACAGCTTCACACTAAGTGGTGCGAAGACTGGGCAAACAGCGAAGCTGGTGGCCCTTCCCTAGCTTTTACTTTGCTTTCCTTTGGCTAACTGGTTTGGCTTGGCTGGTTCTTAGCTTTGTCTTAGCTTTCATTTGCTTAACTTGGTTTGGCTTGGCTGGTTCTTAACCAAACTTAGCCGACCGCGAGTATCGGGACGATACTCGGGGTCAGCGCGCAGTCTTCTAAAAGCCACTTTATAGTCCGACGTAGCGTTGACGCGCGAGCGCGCTCGGTATGGGGACGCCCCGCCGGCGAAAGCGCAGCACTCTATAGTCCGGCGCGAGGCGTGGCCGACGTATCCCGCGTTCGTCGGCTTGCCCCGGCTGCAGCCGGAGTCGAGATCCGACATGCTGCATTTTACGCTGGCCTCGTCAACCAGAATGGATCGCATCCGCGTTTCGTCAGGAAAGATGGGCTGATGGATACTGGTGGCACCACGTGCCGCGAGTGCGCAGTTTCGTATCATCCTGAAACTCCTAGTTTCGTATAAAATGCGCATGCGTCTAGGCGGCGCGGCGCAGGCGTTGGACTATGAAGGGTCGAATTTCGCGCCTTCCATAGTCATGGCTATCCACCAGCTCATCTTGCTGGACGAGACGCGGATGCGGTCTATTTAGGGTGACGAGGCCGGCCGAAATGCAGCATATCGAATCTCCCCGCCGGCTGCAGCCGGGGCACGCGGACGAACGCCGGATACGTCAGCCGCACCTCGCGCTGTAGCGAGGGTAACCTGGGAAAGAGTGGTAATCTCGCCGAGCGCTGACGTCACGTGCGTCGACTAGTAACGCCTCCCACCAGCTGTGCTAGGGGTCGCGAGGCAACGCGCGCTGACGTCATTGCCACGCGCTGTTTTTATGGGCGAGCGAAGCTCCTTAGGGTCGAGCCTTGTCCCTTGTACGTCGCGCCGTCGTTACGGTAGCTAGTAGGCATGTGCCCACCGAGCGTAGTTCACCACTTCTCCGCATCATGACGCAGAAGTGGCGCTGCGGACAGTATAACGGCTGAGCTGCGCGCGACATCGGCTGCGATGTGTAGACGAGCTGCGTGTTTGATAGTATCGCTGCCTCTGCTCTACCTGTGAAGTACGCACTTTACAATGCCGTTTTGAGCAGCGTAGGCAAAGCCAGAATAGGGAATTTGTTACTGTCGTCTAAGAAGACACGATATGCTCAATTTTGCTCAACCTTGGCGATTCGTCACATTTATTGGTATAAACGCGGCGCTCCAGCCCGTTGCTTGGCTACGTAGACGCATTTTTTCCATGATAAAACAATACTGCAGTGGTTTTATACGGTATATGGAAACGTGTTTACGGGATATTTAGTGAATTCGAATGTTTCAATTTCGAGCAATCCAACTATTGTGCTTATTGCTGCCTTAGTTACGGTATTTAAATTGTTACGAGACGAATAGTGTTGGTAAGTGCATATGGTTCACTGTTTGGTTGCAATAAAATAAAGCAATACGTCTTGGGCTAGATTCATGAATATATTTAATATACAAGAAGCGCTCTCAGAACTTCAGTCAGCAGACGCACAAACATAAATAGCCTAGCGCCAGCAAGGCCGCAACGTTGGTCCACCACATCATAACATTATTCACAGCACACGCCTCCGCTTCAGGTCATTCTTCTTCTCCCTGTTGCTTTCGCGCGCCATGTTCTTGCCCTTGACAAGAAAGTAAAGTAAAGACGTGTAATTGAAAAGAACTTCACAACATTGTTTGTGAGCTCTTTCTTGTGCCGCTTACAGCCGATCAAATTCGGAGGATTTAGCTGCAGAAAAAATGCAAAGTCGGCGATACTGTTCCTTCGTAACTCATTTAAACTGAAGCACAGCTTGAAGGCGTCTTCGAGTGATGCTACCAATTTTTTTAGTGCTTGAGAAGGGAGCAACAGCCATGACCTACTCATTCTGTTGAATTCAGTCATTTCCCTGAGCAATCACAACACTTGGTTCTTTGCAGGAACTTTCTTGCTACATAGCCTGCTATGTAGAATATAAGCCTAGAGTCACTTTTCTTTTTCCTGTAGCAGCGCAGCGGAGCTCGATGTCACCGACGCTGAGCACCTCATGTGCGCGGCTTGCAAATTTCCAATGTCGATCCAAGAGCTCATCGACGTACGCTTTTCCGTGTACGGCTTGCTCATTAACAGCGCCCATACTGAGCAAGCTACTGAGCAGCCCGGGCGAACAATTCCGCTGTCAGACAGCGGAACATTTCCGCTGTCTTTCTCACAAATTTAGAGCCTGAAGACCGACTTGCAGTTCGGAGTGAAGCAGTAAGTCTCCTTGGTGGTCTTCTTTGGTGGAGCATTGCCGCCGCTAATCTCGTCGGTCATTTTTCCAAGCTGGAATATTCCACATCGCTTATTAACTTGCAAACAGTACGAGAAACGCGGAGCTCTTCACATTTGAAACTGACACGAACAGACGGCATACAACTATTCCAATACGGGCTTTATTTTATTTATTTTTTTTTTTTGCTCGCCGCCAACCCCCTGTATCAGACGACGCGCGCTGCGGAACCGTTCTACTGACCGTAGCGCCAATTTTGCGTCAAGACGCGTAGAAGCGGTGAACTACGCTCCAGACACCTAGCCTACCCATCTAGCCACCGACCACCGTACCGTCGTAGCCGCGCTAGTACTCGCCGCTCCCGCTAGAGGCGCAGCTGTGCTCTCTTTCTCTATCTCTAGTTCCCGACGCGCTCTCTCTCTCTCTCTCTCTCGTCCGTAGCTAGGGGTGCATATATATGTGACTGGAGCAGGAGGTTGCGGACGTAGAACAGCATGGTCGCCCGAACACTGCCTTTAATCTTCGTCTTCCTCTGCTTTCATGCACGGACCATCTGTGCACCGTCACACGTTCCCCCTCCCCCCAAGAGATCGCGAGCAACTAACATCCGCGGAAGCAAGAGGACGCTGATAAACGAAGACAAAACATGCGCAGTAAGTCCAATGTCTCAAGATGACTCTGTAAGCCTTGGCAACTTCACAGAAAAGTTTATCTGTCCGGTGAAGTCTAGCATAGCTCTGGTGGACGATCCTGACTGTTGCGCTCCGGACGATATACGCATGCCCAAATGAGGAACGGTTTGGACACATGGCAGCCGTGGGAACTCAGTTCTCGTTGCCACGGTGTCTCCTGATCAAACGTTCGGTGGACTGGGTCGTTGCGGCGATATCTCTGTTGGTCCGGTATGCCAGGAAAGCGCCCGTGTCTTTTCCGTCGTCGTGCACAGCATTGTCGCAGGAATCCTTGGAGGGGGCGCAATACTGATAGATGGTGCTGAACATGCGTTTGGCGACGTTCCTTTCTTACAAAACACCGTATTCCTTGAGTTCGCCTTGGATTGAGTAGGCTTTTGCGTTGATGTCTTTCTTGTTGTAGCACCTGTGCAAATTTCGTTGACGGTCTTCGTAGCCTTCTGTTTCGAAGTCGTGGTTGCTGCCGTTGTTCTTGGAGTTCTTGATGCCGATGATGTTGTTGCGACATTTGTTGAGGTAGCGCTTCTATGGAAATATGCCTTTGATTTCTTTCGCAAAACAAAGTGGGGATCACTTGGTAGCTGGTACACTGCTCCTTCTTGTGGGGCTTGTCTGGTGGCGCGGGCGGTTTGCCAGGATTCTCCGAAGACTCTTCTGAGGCTGCTGGGACTTCATTCATAATGGACGCTTCTGTAATCTGAGAGTGTGCGGTGCTGCTTGGCGCGGGCGAAGCTTCTGAAGTGGTGACGGCTTGTTGAGGTGTTGTGCGCGGAAGAAATATGGGTTGCGAAGTGCCTTGGTCTCCTAACGAACGTGGCTTATCCGCTGCTGCCGAAAATGCATTTTCTTCCTTGTGAAAAAAGCACGCGCTCGGAGTGGTTTCCTTGTGTTGTTGTGGCGGGAAGGCAGTCTGCTTCATGTCACCGCTGGAAGTAATAGCAGCGCTCTTTGCTTGACTGGTGTGAACGGTACCGTAATATGAATTAATGCAGCTTGGAATCCTGGATGCTCGATCATTGGATGATGTCGCTGTAGACATGACTTCACCGTGCGCTTCCCGTGATCGGTCTGATTCTGGAAAATTTGAGGTGCCATGCGCGAACGAAGCAATTCTGTGAAGCACGGGCTGCGGAATGAGCATTATAGAGGACTGGCGTGACTGGAAACCAGGCGGCGGGTCGCACGTATAAGATGCAGTGAACGCATCTGATGGATTCGCGATGGCAGGAGTACGATAGCATGATGAAGACGCTCATATTCGCGACTCCTGCACGGCACTGAAACCTGGTGGAAGGTTTGGTCTTGAAGCGAAGCGACTTATACCCGTGCCACACGGGTAAAGTAAAGTGTACTTTGAGCGAGTGCACTTCAGCGCGCTGATTGTCACTTTGGCGGTGTGCTGCTACACGAGAAAGAAAAGCGTTCTTTCAAATTGATGACCATGGCAACCGGGAGTGAACCGGGAAAGCATATGTTTAGTAATATAAAAATGTGTGCACGAAAACAGCTGATTATTGTTAAAATCAACATTTACAATCCACCTTTATAAGCGCCGGCAACGACGGAAACTTGACCAGCAACAGTCAAAACGACTCGATTCGCCAAACTGCGCAGTCATTATCGGGCGTGGTCGTGAACAGCCCGAGAGCAAGAGTAGTTTTTTTGCTGTTCTTGGTTTTTTTTGCGGTGTAGCACATTTTATTATCTTGTAACGTTAGCAATTTAAAACAATGTTATTAAAAATTACTCCTGACTCTTCTTTCAATATCACTTTATGTATCTTCTAAGCATTGCTAACGAGGCTACACACTTTGCCGCCGCGAAGTGAGTTCGCCGAACACACTCGCCGGCGAGGGCACTCTGCAGCGAGTGTCACTAAGCGTTCCCGTGTGGCAGCCTGTGAATGACACTAGCCGCGAAGTGCACTCGCTCAAAGTGCACTTTACTTTGCCCGTGTGGCACGGGTATGAGATATCGCTCAGCGAACGGAGGCTTTACTATGTCCATTGTGAGTGTTGAAATCATGGTAGGCTTGCGATTTTCTTTCGTCTTTTCGGGAGGACCACAACTTGAGGAACTTGTCGATGATCGAGTCATGCGTGGCTTTGGTTGGCACTGATGATGATAGCTACGTGGCGACTGCGGATGACTACGGCTACCCAGTTGTGATTTCTCCAGCTGTTGGATAATGAGTGAGTCTGCAGCGTATACTTTAAATCGACTGATCATCTCTTCCTTGATTTCTTTCCATGATTCTTTATCTTCAAATATGTGGGTCAGGTAGAAGCGAAATGCCTCACCGGTGAGGTATTCATCGAAGCTGGCGACCATCTCCCGTTCTGACCATGATGCAGTGGTTGCGTGGACCTCGTAGAAGCGGAACCAATCTTCCACGGGCCCATCGTCCGCTGATCCAGCGTACTTGGGGACGTCCAAGGCTTCTGATGGTGTGGTCATGATGCTGGTCGGTGTCGGTGGTAGATCTCTGTGCTTCGGGTTCACGGCGTGGTGTTTAATACTTGCATGATGATGTCAGCGCGATGCGGTGGCTGCAAGGTCTTTATCCTGTCGACTAGTGTGACGCGAGCAGGAGGTTGCGGACGTAGAACAACATGGTCGCCCGAACACTGCCTTTAATCTTCGTCTTCCTCTGCTTTCATGCACGGACCATCTGTGCACCGTCACACACACACACACACACACACACACACACACACACACACACACACACACACACACACACACACACACACACACACACACACACACACACACAACACACACACACACACACACACACACACACACACACACACACACACACACACACACACACACACACACACACACACACACACACACACACACACACACACACACACACACATATATATATATATATATATATATATATATATATATATATATATATATATATATATATATATAGTATGTGTACGCCACGCTCCGTCTTCCGGAATCCTGCTTCCGGTTCCGGCTCCGCTTCCGGGGAACGTTTCCGGCGTTTTGCCCGAATGATCCCCCCGCCGGTGCTTCGCCCACTCATCATCATTCACTTCGAGGATATGCGGTGTTTTTTTGCTCGCACTACGCGGCCTAACCTTAGAGCTTAAACTGCGCTGTTGTTTGCGGTTGGCGCCGAAACCACCCCTCCGCAGGTTGTTGGTTCGGCTCCGGCGGTAAATTGTTTTTAACAGCGAAGCTGTTTAAAGGGCGTTGCATATGATGTGATTTTCATCGCACCAGAAGTGCGATTTCCGTCTCATGCGACGAAAATCACAGTCTCAGGGCCGAGTCTGCGATTTTCAGCTGCGACCAATCGGTTGGCGGCAGCGTCGCAACGTCGCAGCGGTCGCTGCGATTTTCCGTCGACATTGCGCCGAGAGCTATTTCGCGGTCTGTTTTGTAAAACGGCGTCGGTCGCTCAGCTCCACGTTTAACAGATACTTTTTTGTTTATAAATGTTGGATCAACAAGCATCGAACAGTGCAACTAATTGAGTGAAGCCATGGATTACGCAATCGGTACGTACCATCAGCACCGACACGCGAACAGTGCAGATAAAAACTCGTAGGTCAGATTCGGTACTGTGATTTCTATGCGTTTGTTGACATGCTACGTTGCTAATCACACGACGCTTTTTTTACGTTGGTTTCGGGTGCAGATAGTACGTACTTTTGCGTGCTTTTCCGTTATTCACACACGCTGCGAGTTGGGGCCGTATTGTGAAACGTTCCATTTGGGCGAAATTTCTTTTTTCGCTTTCAGACGCGCGCTGATTGGCTGGTTGAGCAAATCCGGAAAAGAAGCCGCGCCACCTAGAAGTTCTGGTGTACGTCAATTTGACGTCACTGTGTCATTCCGTGCTCCCGAGATGTATTGAATAAACGAAAGCTCCTGAGTCGTACTGCGGCCGATACATTCGAAAACAACACACCCGAGTCGCTCTGCTCTCGCACGGTGTGCCTTCTCGTGTGTTTTGCGAAGCGTTCGAGAGCGCGTGTTGCTATTGCATACTGACGTCACCGGTAAGCAGGCGGTTGACTTACTGAACGCGAATTTCGCCTGGGCGAAATATCGCCGAAGTGGAACGTTTCAGAATACGGCCCTTGGTAAATACTACGACGTGTCCCTCACGGGAAAACAAGACCTTCGGATGTCGTTCCAATTTTCTGGTTGAACAAGCTACTCGCAATATACGAAAACGCCACAGTTGTAGTGCGGTATACCTTTACGGACGGAACAATTTAAAGGATAGCCACTACGGACAAATGCTACGGTCAAATGGTCACGCTATACGCGCGACAATTTACTTGCAGTCAGTTGGTTTGGGCTTTCATGCGCATTTTTCCCAATGAATTATCTCATTTCAAGGTTCTGTTACTTTCACTGTCAGACGCGACTGCTTATCAAGCTCGCAAATTAAAATTAAATTAAATTATGGGGTTTTACGTGCCAAAACCAGTTCTGATTATGAGGCATGCCGTAGTGGGGGACTCCGGAAATTTGGACCACCTGGGGTTCTTTAACGTGCACCTAAATCTAAGTACACGGGTGTTTTCGCATTTCGCCCCCAACGAAATGCAGCCGCCGTGGCCGGGATTCGATCCCGCGACATCGCGCTCAGCAGCCCAACACCATAGCCACTGAGCAACCACGGCGGGTTGAGCTCGCAAAGCGAACGTGCAAACTATATATCCTAATGAATGTTCTACAATAGCATATGTAACGCTTTGACTGGTAATAAACACCATTGTCAATTTGTTTTCGAAGCATTATTTCAGCAGTTTTTTTCTCAGTTTTCTAATGTATCATTTTTCTCCTGCACAAAAACCAATAAACCTTCAATTTTTGCAGACTTTGTATCCTTAGTGCACCTATAATAACCCTCACACTAAAAGGTAATTGCATATTTCGCTTACTTCGGTGCATCGAATTGCTTATGTTTTATGCTGGCCGTAACGTATCGCAGTATTCTAAGAAACTACTTCGCTATAAACATCCTTGCCTTTCTTTGCTTTCCTGTCTCTACTTCCTGTAAAACACATGCAACAATGTGCAAAACAGGCAAACACCTGGTTTTTATAAGCTGTAGATAATACATTAAACAAAAGTAGATCAAAATTGCGCCGTCAAGTCAGCCGGTTGCATTCCTTCCTGTGAATGATAGCATCCTTTCAAGTGTGGGTGGTTCTTGCATGTCCACCGCTCATAAAGTGTGTAGAATCATCACGAGGCGTAGGCCTTGCCCATCAAGATGGAGGCGATGTTGCTAATGAGTCTGCAATTATATTGTCATGCCTTGGTTGAGGCGAAAGGAAGAGGAGGAGGATGACGAATCGTTTGGTGCGGAGCGCAGAACGTTTGGTGCGGAGCGTTCGGTCTGTCGCTTTCCTCGGCAATGAATACAACTATCTTAAATGTGTTTCAAGGTGTAGTCCCTACTAGAGCACTGCACGGGCTCGGGCTTACCCGAAAGCCCAGGCCAGGGTAGAGCAGTTTTTTCACGGGCTCGGGCCGGGCTCGGGCACGACGTGTGCTTTTTGACCCGGGCCCTGGGCCGGGCTCAGGTTTTTTGACGCAGGCCCAGGCCGGGCTCGGGCTTTCTGGTGGTGCGCATGTAACGTGCAGCGAGTTATTCTCGGGCGTCTCAACTCTGAAAAACGTGTATTTTTCGGTTTCGAGCCGGGCTCGGGCCGGGCTCGGGTCTATATGGTAAAGGGTGGCGGGTCGGGCCGGGCGGGTAACGTAGATTATTTCCGGGCCCGGGCCGGGCCCGGGTCTCACCATAAAAGTTTTGATCGGGCTCGGGCGGGCCGCCCAATGTAAAAACGGGCCCGGGCCCGGCCCGGGCCGCAAAAATCGGCCCGTGCAGTGCTCTAGTCCCTACAACGTTACAAAAAATTAATTTGCTCTGGGTTCCTGGACACCGCGGTTTATACACAAACTAAATGGCAGATTTATTAGCCAGAACATCTTTAAATGGACCTGTGCTTGATATTTTACCGGATACAGCTTACGTCACTGCATCGAGATTCAGAACGTTTTGCCTATGAAATGACTTAAGCAAATTATCGCTTATCCCATCTAACTTTCAGCATCTCGGTTTTGGCTGGAATAATCAGTGGTGTCCTTCTCGGCAGTTAGAAGTTACATTCTGCAAATTACGCTGTCGCATCCCGGAATTGAATTTCTATTTACATAGAGCTGGTCTGACGATGTCCCCTCTGTGCCAAAATTGTAAGGAAATTGAAACAATAGACCACTACTTTTTATCATGCCGACGTTATTCAAACCAGAGAAAGATATTACTCGAAGCTCCACTCTGCAAAATTGGATTAAGATTAAATACGCCAGTATTATTATCATTTGGGGCCTCCACCCTCGGCTATTGTCACAGAGACGTTTGTTGCGCAGTGTTTCAATTTTTAACAGAAACAAGACGATTACCCTGTTAATTATTGTAACTTCATTCTACCTTTCACATCAGTATTCATTTCACTGAAATTTGTTTCTCCAAATTCGTTAGTAACATTGTATTTTTTTTCTGACCTTGATAATAACTACATTTTTCACCCTTCAGTTAGTCTGACTGCTCGTTGGCACACTACTCTAGTTATGCAAAATTTGTTTTCGTTATTGCCTTCTTTTATTTTGCGTAATTTATTGTGAAAAATATTTTTAGCTACCTACTGCCGCCCGATTCTTGGCCTATCCCCCTCAGTGGGTGCGAGCCATGATAAAGGATCATCATCATCATCATCATCATCATCATCATCAAAACCGGTGCTGGACTGTTTTTCCTCGACTCTCATGCATGATCTGTAAATAAACACGCCTCATCCGTAACTGTTTTGTGGTGGACGGTGCTGGGTACTCAACCACGCAACATGGTTCTGCAACCACCTGATCTACGCCGAAGCCGACGTCTTGCTGGATTGCCGCCGTTGCCGCTGGTGGTCAACATGTCTCGCGGTGAAGACGGAACACGGACTGCACCAGTGCCTGCAGCTGCAGCCCCTGCCCTTGTTACAGCGGCCCCTTCGGTACCTGCTACACCCGCGGCTGGTCCCTGGCAGCGTCAGCACCTGATAGAGCCTCGCACATTCAAAGGCAAATCTGGTGAGGACGTGGATGAGTGGCTCACACACTACGAACGGTTGTGCAACTCTTACCGTTGAGATGCGACAACTCAGCTGTCCAACGTCGTGTTCTTCTTAACACACACACCACTTGTGTGGTTTGACAACCATGAAGACACCCTCACGGCCTGGGATCGGTTCGTGTCTGAAATAAGGGAGTGGTTTGGGGACTCAGCCGCGAAAAGGAAGCAGGCTGAGCAAACGCTGCTTCAAAGAGCTCAAGTACCAGGCGAGACGTGCATGACGGATATTGAGGCTATATTGAAGCTCTGCAAGACCGTCAACCCTCGCATGGTAGAGGAGGACAACGTCGGCCACCTCTTAAAAGGAATTGCTGAGGATGTCTATCACTTCCTCCTCGGCAAAGAGACCCTTGGTAAAGTAGGTGACGTCATACGGCATTGTCGTACATTCGATACCGTGAAGATGCGGCGTATCACGCCTGAATTCGGTCGGTTACCGAATTTGACTACCGTTGCAAGTGGTGACGACTACACGTCCTTTGATCTCGCGTCTACAATACGCGAGATTGTACGGGAAGAGCTCACCTGACACGTGCACTCAGCCCCTTATGATGCTGCGCCAATCCCGGTACCATCTCATCATGTTTATATCGCTACTAGAGAACTGCACGGGCCGATTTTTTCAGCCCGGGCCCGGTCCGGGCCCGTTCTGACGTTGGGCAACCCGCCCGAGCCCGGCCAAAAGTTTTATGGCGGGGCCCGGAAATATGGTGGGGCCCCGCAATATATATATATATATATATATATATATATATATATATATTCACACGCGTCATGCGCGGACCTTGCAGTGCTGCTGCTAGATGGCACAGCATGTGCACAGGACCAAACGTACACCTTCCAGAAGCACTTGGATTTAATGTGGACGGAATCATTCACCGGTCAACCTTCGGGATAAGCGAGAGATGCCTAAAGTATTGGTGGAAGAAGAGCATGGACATAAAAGCTGGCAGATCCAACTACCTGTGGGAATCGATGTTACGCGAAGGCAGTGTGCGGGGAGCCTACCAAGTTAACGAAACGACCATGAGAGTACCGAGAGGTAGGCGGCTTTTTCATGACCTACAGGACATTCATGTCATGACATTCACGTCATGAGTCCTCAGGAGTCCGTTTAGAAAACGCCTAAGGGCGACATTAAGGCGAACATGACTATGACTTCAGCCATTGACCTTTAGCCTTTTACTTCACTTAGTGCCACATCCGAACACATTCCATTGGTTTTTGAGTGTTAATCTTTTTTCGCTGCGTCATTGTCATTTTTGCCTGAGTCATGGTCATCACTAAGGCTTCTACCACCATCCTTTAGTGTTTTCTTCACTTCGTACCCACATCCAAACCCATTTCAGTGGTTTTTGAGTGGTAATCTGTTTTCGCTGAGTCATTCTCATTTTTCCTTTGACTATGACTTCTAGCATTATCCTTTAGTGTTTCCTTCAGTTAATACCCACGTCCGAACCCATTTCAGTGGTTCCTGGTATAAACGCCGCGTCTCGCGTAGGCCGATCCAGGAAGTCGTACACAGCCGCGCCAAAAACAAATTGCATAATTTTAAGGCTTGTGTTATTGTTTCGCACAATAAATATTTCAGTCTAAGAAGATTCAACATAATAGGCGTGCTCTGTCGGTGTTTTGTTTCAGGACATTTGTTTGTAGGCTGTCATTCTCAAAATTCCGAGGAATAACATTGTCAATAAAGCAAGACAAGGTATGAGCAACTTTAGTAATAGAAGGGTGTGGCACTATAACCCGCATATACCGCATGCCATGTAGCAAGGCCATGGCACATACATATACTTCAATATAATTTTCTCTAGCGGACAAGGCCTCCGACATCGACACCGCAATTTCTGTGACACGGGGCCCTTAACGCTCCCGCGTTAAAACTTGAGCCGACACGAATATTAAGTAGCCTAATATTCCATCGAGTATCTGAAAATATTGAATATGCGCACAAGCCTAGAGTTTTTCTCCTGTGGCAATAGCATATAACTGCTGTTTCAGCGAACACTTTCAAAAATGTTTAAATGTTGCTGGTGGCAGATAGCACAATTCTAATTCATGACCTTGTCAACTCGAAGACGTGGGACATTTCTCGCACAAAAAAATCCATAATAGCCTAATTAACAAAATTCACTAAAATAATTTTAACTAATTACCTTATGGCCCATATTACAATTTACAAATTATACCCGTCGACTTCGCTAGGTGAATCCAGTCGGAACAAATTCTCAGGATGACACCAGTTTCGAGATATTATTCCCGAACTTAGCGGAGAAATGCATTGGCGATCCAGTTACTTTCTTAACAAAACGTCGTTTTATGCATTGAAGCATAAAAAGTATCTGGAACACCTGTAGGGTGATGCTACGTGCGGTCGTTTTCGGTGGCCGCTACCTGTCAAGGGTGGAACTGTAAAGAAAATGAGCGTTGTCATTTGGCGTTTGTAGGCATTGTTGTGGGAAGGACTGTAAAAAAAAGTCAGCAGATCACACGCCCTGTGGGTATCGATGTCACGCGAATCAGTGTGCGGGGAGCCTACCTAATTAACGCAACGACCATGGGAGCGCCGAGGCGTAGGCGGCGGTTTCATGTCCTACATGAGAGGCATGTCATATCATTCATGTCATGAGTCCTGAGTCCTTAGCTGCGCCTAAGATACCTTAAGGCGAATACACATGGTGCACATAGGGCAATAGTGTATTCGTACCATGCACATAGTGCAAAATGCAAACCGGTCAGAGAAGATAAAACTTAACGGCGTCAATCCCGCGAAGAGGTAAGTTCTCACTGAGATGCGCAAAAGAGGAGATGTAAGCTTTAGTCTGAGGCAATGGGCTCGGCGTTATTGTCGTTCTCAAAATAGTGTCGTTCATGCTTGAGAGTCCTTATAAATGTTTGTGCTTTGTTGAGCCTCTGGTCCTGCGTACAAACAATCAGGTCTTCAGGAAAGAACACATGCGTACCTACGGAAGGAGGAAAAGTGGTAGCGGGAACTACAGGGTATATATTACGCGAGCATCGGCAAGCGTTGTTGATGGGGCCTAATAAAGGCGTGTTACGTCCAACAATGCAGCACAAATTAGATTTTGTCTCGGTTTATTATGGCCGCGCCCGGAGATTCAGTTCGCGACTGCGCAAACTATAAAATAATCCTTTAGGAGCTTTATGACAGCGTTCCGAGCAATATACTCAAACACTGACAGTACTCTTGGAGATGCTCTGTAAATTAAAATTATATCTTTATGGCAACACACGATGAACGTTTTCTGCCTCTCCAAAATATGACGCATTCCATTTATGATTCTGCGATTGTTTCACCATCGGAAAGCGTATATTGAATTTGTAACTTTTATTTCGCTTGCGCAATCACGGAGAACCGTCACAGCGAAGCTATTGACGCGTTTTTTGAGCCTTCATTTATCGTTACGGTTTCTGAGTCCATCGCCCGACTGTCACACTCGTCACCGCCTTCATTGCTCGCGGAGATACTGGATGTTTAAGCGCACCCTATCAAGATGAACCATGAGAACGCTCAGCCAATTTCTGCCATGAACTCCGTTGCAATCACCTGTGAAAGTCAGGCTGTTGAAAGGCACCGAACTAGCCAATCATCACTACAAGGACACCTACACGTCTGTTTCGTAAGGGTGAGAGCTCAACCTTAGTCTTAAATGGCGCGACCAGCAATGGGACATGTCCACGGCGTGTACCTTAGCTAGGACTTCGCGTTACCTGTTGCGGTGGCTCAGTAATTATGACGTCCTACCCTAGTAGCCATACTAGTGAGCGTGGCACAGCACAAGGCCGAAAGTGCGTTCCCTGGCAGTGGCGGACGTATTTAAACAGGAGCGAAATGCAAGAACGATGGCGCACTTATATTTAACTGCTGGTTCAAGAACCACACTGGAGAATAATTAAGGCAAATACCTTAGTCATGCTCATGACTATGACTTCGACAATCAACCTTTAGCCTGTTCCTTCACTTAGTACATATCCGAACCCATTTCATTGGTTTTGAGCGTTAACCTTTTTCACTGAGCCATTGTCATTTTTGCTGAGGCATCATCATGACTATGACTTCTACCATCATCTTTTAGTGTTTCTCTCCACTTGGTGCCCGCGTACAAACCCATTTCAGTGGTTCTTGAGCGTTAATCGTTTTTCGCTGAGTCATTGTCATTTTTGGTTAGTCATGCTCATGGCGACAAAATTCAATTAAATTGTGCGGTTTTAAGTGCCAAAACCACGACCTAATCATGAGGCACGCTGATGTCTAACATCATACTTCAACCCATTTCAGTGATTTTTGAGTGTTAATCTTTTTTCGCTGGGTCATTGTCATGGACGCTGTTCCAGACCTGACCTACATTTATGTTCGTCATACACTCTTATCATACTATGCCAATTTTGGTACATATTTGGTACATACCAACTTAATTAAAGGGAAACTGAGACATCCACCCAAATGTAGCAATTTGCTACAATGGAAACCCAACCGGGTTCCTTGAAAGAAAGCCTCGCAGTTGAAGAAAAATTCGTCCTGGTCCGGGACTCGAACCCGGAACCACCGCCTTTCCGGGGCAGCCGCTCTACCATCTGAGCTAACCAGGCGGCTAGCAGCTTAATGAAACGAC
Source organism: Dermacentor silvarum (assembly GCF_013339745.2). Taxonomy (NCBI): domain Eukaryota; kingdom Metazoa; phylum Arthropoda; class Arachnida; order Ixodida; family Ixodidae; genus Dermacentor; species Dermacentor silvarum. The sequence continues at coordinate 53,136,392 of NC_051159.1, read as the reverse complement.
CATGAGAGCACCAAGACGTTGGCGGCTGTTTCATGACCTACATGACACGCATATCATGACCTATCATTTATGTTCGAACCCATTTCAGTTGTTTCGAGTGTTAATATTTTTTCACTGAGTCATTGTCATTTTTGCTGAGTCACGCTCATGACTGACTTCTACCGTCATCCTTTAGTGTTTCCTTCACTTAGTGCCCACGTCGGAACTCATTCCAGTGGTTTTAAAGCAAAGCTTTATATGTCATGCAAAATCGCCCGTGTACAGAAAACTATCATCATCAGCATTGGCTCGAGCGTCGTCATCTTCCATAGCTGGCTCGTTGGCGCCCCTCGGGTTGCGCTCGTACTCCGCACGCGCTCATTCGTCGTCGTCATCGTCTGTTTTCTCAGCTGGCTGCGTTGCCGCTCATCATTCCAGCGTGGAATTTCACTTCTCTTCTGTCGTCGTAATGGGGAGGCCGCGTTTACGCGGGTATGAGCCATTCCTTAAGCGGGTATGAACCATTGATTGTCGTACCTAATGGACATATTTAATTTTCAAGCAATTAAGTTTCGAAGAACCGCAAGCGGCAATGGCGAGCGAATGCTCCTAACCACGCCGCCGAGCAAACTCGAGACATCGAACGCAAGCGACAAAGGCTGACTGCGGTAATACCGTCAGTGACGGTGTTCTCTCCGTCGCAGCCGAACTTGTGTGTAACCTCATAGTTGACGAATACCTTAATGAATCCTCTGGATCAACCCAGCTATAAACACCGGGGCCGCACGTCTCAGCTGCGCTGGTTAATCATCTTCACGGAGCGGAAAGGCCGACGAATTGTTTTGAGTGACGGTGACAATAACTTTATTGGGTCCTGAAAAACTGTGGCCAGGGGGAGCCTAAGGCTCCCTCAGGTCAAGTGTTAATACTTTTTCGCTGAGTCGTTGTCATTGCTCCTGAGTTGTCATTGCTCCTCTTATAATACTTTGCCAGTTGTGGTATACCTACATGGTTAACTAAACGACCATGAGAGCACCAAGACGTAGGCAGATGTTTCATAACCTACATGATACGCATGTCATGACATTAATGTCATAACCAATGATTCATGTTCGCCATACACTCTTGTCATACTTGCCATTTTTGGTAAATACGAAGCATAGTATACTTTAACTGCGCAATCCCACACGGACAAAGACGAGCCAGACAATACGTGCGCCGACCCGCAACTGAATGTTTAATGGGTGAAAATGACATATATACAGAGGAAAAATAATACATCTGATTGGCCATCCAACCATGGATAAGTTGACGCCACACAGTAGCATCTAAAAACACTATCTGGCAATCAGCTAGTGACACCGAAGGTTCTCTTGCACACCCACGTGTAGTTTTTATCTTAAATGCCTCAAACAGCTCCCTAGTACTACGGTCCCTATGACGGTACAAAATTCTAGTTTGTTTAAGATGTGGACGGTAAGTTTCTTTGTTTAGTTTTTTACAGTCATTGCAATGCTTAGCTACGTGGGAATAACCATCTTAAGTGGTACTTTTTATGTTATTTCAGCCGAACATTAATACAGCTAGCCATCTGACCGATGTATACACACCCACAAGAAAAAAGGAAATTCATACACTACTGCGCAGGTGCAGGGGACAATAATTGACCCTTGCTTATGCTCAATCTTGCAGAAAAAAGGGCTGTGGTTAGATGCCCTGTCAATCACTTTCATTACTCTAGCACACAAACACGACATTTTCTGAGGGGCTGAGAATACTACGCTGACCCCATACCACTGCGCTTAATTCTTCAAGTTGTGCGGGGTCCGTATAAAGATGTCATGTGTTTACACAGAGACCGAGACTGCGCCTATGAGTTATTTGACGAGTCCACCGAGAACAAAATTAAATAAGGTTGGGCTCAGTACACCTCCTTGAGGCACCCTACGGCAGACAGGATGGTTTCTTGTATGACCGTCTAGAGTTCTCATAAATATCGTTCTCTCTTGAAGGTAGCTGGCTATCCACTGGCTATCCACTGAGCTACCAATTTCATAGTCTTCAAGGGCATTTAAAATCGCCATCACTAGCTCAATAACGCTGCCGATTGACGACGTACCCTTTCGGAAACATGTCATCGCGTCTGGATACATATTACGCTTCCCCAAAACCCATTCTAGGCGCATCAAAACCATCCGTTCCATGGTTTTTCTTATACAACTGGCAAGCGCCACTGGTCTGTAGGAAAGCATATCATTGGGTGACTTGCCTGGCTTCAATAATGTCACGATCTTGCTTGTCTTCCAATGTGCAGGCACAGTTCCCGAGGCCCAAGAGAGATTATATAAAGCCAGAAGCTCTTCAGTCGCTCGAGGGCCCAGATGGCGTAGGGTAGAATTGGTTGTGCCATATATAAGACCCCGGTGCACTTGAGTGCATTGGAGAAGAAATTGCTGCACGTAGCTTTTGCAGCGTGAATGGAAGGTTGAGACGATCGTCCACTGTTGGTGGAGCGCACCTGAACAGTGTAGATACCACTGTTGTAAAGCCGGAGAGATCCAAGCAGAAATTTTCCGCGATCTCCTTCTCACTGCGCATCTGATTGATAGCCACAGTTCGGAAGGGACGTCGTTTTTGTGGAGTAGAAGGCAAGGCTTGTACAACATGCCATATCGTGGACAATGGTTTGCTTGGGTCCAGGCTGGTGCAAAAGGGCCTCCAACGTTGTTTGTCGAGCTTTTCTAATTGTCTTTGAATTTTCTCTTGCAAACGGCATGACGTCCTCAACTCTGATATCAAATTAGTTCGCCTGTATTTCCTCTCGGCGCTACGACGGAATGCCCGCAGCTGTTCTTATACAACGTCAACGGATGTTCTCGAACAAACTTCCATTTCGTACCGTCATTGGGACCGTAGTAGTAGAGAGCTGCTTGAGGCATTTAAGATAAAAACTACACGTGGGTGTGCAAGCGAACGTTCGGTGTCACTAGCTCATTGCGAGATAGGGTTTTTAGATACTACTGTGTGACGTATTCAGATGTATTCATTTTTCTTCTGTATGTGTGTCATTTTCACCCATTAAACATTCATTTGCGAGTCTGCGCACGTCTTGTCTGCCTCGTCTTTGTGCGTGTGGGTAAGCTCAGTTAAAGTATACTATGCATGTCAACCAACTAGCCCGACTTGGAGCTCTACTTCGGTACATACGAAGGTAACGATACGACGATGGCAGGCAACTGCAGTTACCACAACAAGCAATTAAATCAAATAGTGCGTAGAAAGAAAGTAGGTCACTACATTTACCCGCAACAATGATCCCATACAGCTGTCCGTACCACAGAGTCGGTGCAGGAAGAAAGCAAGCCACTACAGTTCACACAACAAGTAACTACATCAAATAGTGTGTAGAATGAAAGTAAGTCCCTATAGCTGCCGCAACAATTATTCCATACAGTTGTCCATGCCACACAGTCGGTGCAAGAAGAAAGCAGGCCGCTCCAGTTGCCCCGGAAAATGCGCGAAATTCCCAAAAAATGCTAGTCGCATTAAAAACACGCGTGAATGTGAAGGCATTCTCTGTAAATGTACATAAAGATCACCATTTACAACTTTTGTGGAACTGTGTCGTGCCCAGCCTGGCCATTGGGATATGGCAGCCTCTGCCTCAGCCCGCCACTGAAGCCATACCCCTGGTAGTCGCAAAGGATCAGTTCCTACCCCCGCAGCCGCATCCACTTGGACCCTGATCCTGTTTTGCGTGGGCACGTGTCCTGGCCTATGCAACTTCACTCAGAGTGATGTTGCTCTTGCGACATCGCTCAGAGCGAAGTCACAAGAAGCCAACCTGGACCACATGTTCCATCGGCGGAACGACTATCTCACTACCTTCCCAGAGTGAAAGCGGAGTTTTGTGTGCTCGTTCACTACCTGGGTATTCAACGTGGCACCCTTGTGCAATATAAGCTTGCTGTTCTCGCTGTGGTGGCCATACAGCTGGTGTATCGTCACCATATATAATGGTAATAATGTGAACTATTATTATTAAGTTTGCTAGTGCGTTATCGGTTGTCAAAGTTACAACAAAGCGACATTTTCTTAGGATCTGTCGTAAACATAATTGGCAGGTTGGCAAGCTGGTAGTTATCATTGACTGTTTTGAGAACGCTTATGTAATCATCGTTAGCACGTTTATAGGAAGTCCAGCTATCATAGTTAGATGCCAGTTTATTGGATTTAGAAATGCCACTTTTTCCTGTTAGAAAGTCGTTTAAGGGTACAGTTATACGATGGTGGAGCTCGAAATATAGTTAGTGATAAGAGCGCCAATATATTCGACCTTAGGTTCTTTTACTTTGCGGATAAACATATCCCAGCTTGTTTGCACACATAGGGTACTAAAGTCATCTAGAAAGATGTTTTAAAAATCACTAAGTTCTGAGTGAATAGCATTCAAGTCGGCTTTGTAACATTTTTAGGGGTGTGAGAATAGTCATTTGTTGAGACGGAATCGAATAGGAACCCAATGTCTCCAGAAGCGAATCGAATATGGAATAGTTCTCGAATAGTATTCGAATATTGAACAGCACTGACACACTGACGACAATGAAGACATTGAAAAGCCCGATTGCCATATCTGAAAACCTAATGCTTTTAACAGCGGAGCTGTTTAAGGTCTACGTTCTGCCATGCCGAGCGTACGCCACGAAACGGCGCAGCTGCGTGAGGAGCGCGCGCCGGGGCGCCGATGTTCGGAGAGCGGCGAGGGTAAGAGAGGAGGAAAGCACGCGCTGAGCAGCAGGTGGGTGGAGGAGGTGTTTATTATACATAAGGAAGAGACGCTTAATTCTGCAGCCCATAAGGGAGCACGGCGCAGCGTCGTAGGGGATAGGGGGAGTAGGAGGTAAAGAAAAAGAGAAGAGAGATAGTTCAGGGGGCTCGTCCGCACATGGGTAGGCAGCAGAGGCGGCAGGGACCGGCAAGGGCAGGTACGCTCAGCGGTATGCTGCTATCCCACTCGCCTCTACGAACTCCACGAGGCTGTGTAGTGCGGGGAGATGGTAGCGGGATGGGAACAGCAGGTTGGTCAGTGAGTCAGCAGGAAGTCCCTGCAGTCTATAGGCTCGGGTGACCTTCGAACGTTCCTGTGCTAGGGCTGGACAGGCGCAGAGGAGGTGTTCGAGTGTCTCGTGGTCACCGCATCGTTGGCACGAGGGGGAGGCGCTGCGGCCTTTGGCATGAAGCCTGGCTGCTGTCCATATGCAGCCAGTCCGGAGTCGCAGCAGGGTGGCTCTGTCTCGCCTGGTGAGGCCAGACTCGGGGAGCAGCTTAGGTCCCTTGCCATTTGCCACCCTCGGGTCGGGGTGGATCGCCAGTAGAAGCTGCTTCAGTCGTGGCCTCGAGTAGTCTGAAGCCGCCACTGATTGAGTGAATGTGACTCCTGGGTGGTGGGCAGCTTTAGCGAGGGTGTCCGCCTCCTCGTTACCAGCTATGCCCACATGGGAGGGCAGCCAGTGAAAGGAGACGGACACTCCGGAGGAGGCGAGCGCCGAGAACTTCGCGGTCAAGAGGGACCCCGTCAGTCCAGCTCGATGGCAGTTGGAAAGGGACTGCAGCGCCGGTTTGCTGTCGCATAGCACAGCAACCGGCCGTGCAGGAGGGTCCTCAGCCAGGAGGTCAGCCGCCAGGTGAAGCCCCGCCAGCTCCGCCGCTGTCGAACTCACTGGGAACGGCAGACGGCATTGCCTGCTGATGGCTCTGGCAGGGATGACGGACGCCACTGCTGCTGACCCATCCGGCATCACAGATCCGTCGGTGAACACCTGCAGCCGACCCTCCAGTTCCTGGAGTTTGCAGGATGCTGCCTGCTGCAGAGCGGTTACAGGTGTCCCACGCTTTGTAGCCCCATCGAGGGAGAGGTGGACCTCCAAGGTGGGTGGAGCAAAACAGAGGGAAGCGATGACGTAGCGTTGGAGGGACCGAGGGAGAGTGTGCGCGAAGCATTAGTTTACGCGGAGCTTAAGAGAGAGAGAGAGAAGTGATCACGTAACCATGACGTGCCGGGTTCTCCTGAGCTGAAAGAGCGTGCGCTGGCCGGGTAGTCAGTGTTGCCAGATTGGGCTATTTGTAGCCAAATATGGCTACTTATATTTTTGTTTGGCTGCGGTTTAGACGAGTCGGCTATGTGACTATTTTTGGGCTGCATTTGTCTATGGATCAGGGGATCATAAACAAAGCCTGTTGCAAGATTCGCAGTACGTTCGACCAGCTGACGGTGCAACCTTTTTCTGTTTCCACACCTGCGTCCATGATGAACCTGGCTTTGTGCTAGGACCTCATTTTTACATCCGCCCGTTATAAAGGGAAGAACACCATGCAGTCATCAACATCAAATTATGTTATATATCTTTTATGTACTGTTTGTTCTGATATTTGATGTTTACATATGTGATAATTGGTGGGTTTATGATGCCTAACCTTCAAAGTGGTATGAGGGACACTGTATTGTACAGCTTCAGATAATTTTATACCTTAGTCACTGGGAAATCATAGCGAATGATGTGTATTTGATATTTTTTCTTTGTGTGTTTATTGTAGTCAAATCCTTTACTTGGGTGTGTGCTTGACGCTTGCATATTTGACATATTTTAATTTCTCTGTTGGGCGTTAGCCTAGCCAAACAAGTGGTTTAGCCGTGTATTTGATGCTTTCAAATAGCAATTTAATTTCAAATAAAAAACATTCCTAGTTTGTTTTGATGACTTTCTTTTTCTGCCAGTTTACGCTAGCAGGAGTGAAGGCTACATTTTGGCTACAAGCTAACGAGGCCCGACTGCATGGTTGGCTACTTTTGGGCTCTAATATTCGTCTGCTTTGGCTATGTCACTCTGCGCCATCTGCAAACACTGCGTGGAGCCATTCTGCCGTAAGCATGGCTAGGACGAAAAAGCAGGATTCTACCGAAGAGAGGCGCGGCGTCAACGGCATCGGGACGCTACTCGGAAGCGCCTTCAATGACTGCGCGCAGATCCAGAATTACGGGCAAGGGCTACTGAAGCAAAGCGACAAAGGACGGTTGAAGATCCAGTGTTTACAGAGAGAGAAGCTGCATCTCGGCAGTGAAGAGTGGCAAAGGGAAAAAGAAACGGCGATGCGACCAACGGCGGTTGGCTGCCAAAATTACTCTAGATTACAATTACTACCACTACTCCAAATCAATAAAGCATTACATACCCACTTCAGCAGCTATAGTGGTGGTTTTCAACAGCTACACGTGACATCCACTTTCACAGGGCCAGAATGGTGAGTCAAAGTTTTTTTTTTTTTCATTTTCAGGATAACATGGACTTGTTACCTTACCTAACCTTTATATATCAATTGTTTCCAAAATTTGAATGCTACATTTTGTTTGCTTTTTTGTTTAGTATGGATCTGCCTCAAATCTAAGTATTGTATGATATTTACGTAGCCAAATGTAATGTCGCGGGCATTTTATGTAACTGCGTTAACTTTTCTTTCGTATCTTTATGCCCTCTTAACAGATGTATTGCCTCGCCAAATCAGCAGGGCCATGTCCCATAAATCCTTTGCCTTAGACAGGCCTGATGGTAACTGTACATCTCTCTTATGGCAATAAAGGTGTTATTAACATAATCATTAGCAATTATATATAATTGTTATGATTATTATTGTTATTATTATTATCGTTTTGCGTGTGCACGTGTCCTGAAATGCGTCTGAAATAATTACCATGTAATTATTTTCTGCATTGAAATTTTCTCTTCAGACTTTTTCTACCGCCCTACAACGTATTCCGCAGTTACCATGACTTCAGCGATTAAAATAAAAAGAGGTGGTGCCATTCTTGCAACATAGAAAGTGTAGAGGAGTCGGTTTGGGTCGAAGTCAGACTAACGCGCTGTGAAAAAAAAAAATTGTCGCAGTTTCACCTGAAAGGCGAAGCATCAATTGCGATAGCAAATTTGTAGAGAGCTATACGGAGTAATGATATTAGCTTTATCAGCTGTATAAACTTGGACATGCAGCAGCACCAGCAACACGCAGAACTGTTGTCGACGCCGTCGGCGTTTTGCCCGCGTTCGCTCAAAATGCGTGCGGCGTTGGTGACTGTTGCCGGAGCCTCTGATATAAATAGGCACTTGGTGCCGCAGATAAACTTCGCCTCCCTTCCCACCCCCTTCCCCGCCCTCCCCCACGGCCTCTCACGCGTCGGAAGACGGCGCGTTTGCTCTACATATATGGTGATTGTAAAGGAGGAAAGAGACGCCTACTTCTGCAGCCCTTAAACGAGCATGGCGCAGAACGCGCGTTTGTTCTCCGTAAGTGGTTCTTGAGGGAAAGGGAAAGGTTGGCGCTATCTTCTGCAGCCCTTGAGGGAGCACGGCTCAGCGCCAACGGGGAGCGGTAAGTGGGAGCGAAAGAAGGGATAGAGTGGAGTCGCCATGACTGGGCGAAGCAAAACCGGCAGGCATAGGCGGCACGTATCAGGCCGAGATGGAAGGCCTTGGTGTGCTGCAGAGTCTGCAGGGGTGTTGTGCCAGGCCGGTCAGGCCCGGGGTGGGGTGGGAGGCCGTGAGGCCTTCCCGCTTGTAGAAATGTCCTTAGAGGCGTGCGGAGAGCCCTGACGAGTCAAGGAACTCCACGGCGCCTCGAAGTGCAGAAAGGTGGTGTCGGCCGGGGAAGAGGAGATCTTCCTCCTTGCCAGAGGGGAGGCCCAGGCGGCGGAACTCCTGCAGGAGTGGGCCCCGCTGCTGGAGGTACGCCGGGCAGGCCAGCAGGAGATGTTCCATCGTCTCCGGCTCCCCGCAGGAGCTGCAGGCCGGGGACGTCGCTCGTCCCAGTCGGTAGCTGCGTGCTGCCGTCCAGCTGCAGCCGATGCGGAGCCGGAGAAGGAGCGAGGTCTCCCTGCGAGCGAGGCCTCGCTGGGGGAGTGGTCGCGGGGGGCATCCCAGTGCCACCCGTTTGTCTGGGTGGTGGGTCGCCAGGTGTCGCCGCAGCCTCAGTCCTGTGAAGTCGCCCTCCATCACGGCCCGACTGAGGGGCACAGTGGTGTGGTGGGCGTCCTTCGCCAGGGTGTCGGCTGCCTCGTTGCCCGGGATCCCTACGTGGGCGGGGATCCAGTGCAGGGACACCGGGTGGCCTGCGTCCTGCAGCGCTGTCAGCCGGGTAGACAGCAGTGCGACTCCAAGGCTGGCGCTTTCTGGCCTCTGCAGGCCGAGGAGGGCTGCCTTGGAGTCGCAGAGGATGGCCGCTGGTACCCCAGGAAGCTCCTCGGAGAGTAGGTCGACGGCCAGGTGGAGGCCTGCCACCTCCGCTGCAGTCGAGCTGGCGTGTCTGGGCAGTCGACACTGCCTGCTCTTCTGCAGGGCTGGTGCCGTGCAGGCCGCCGTGGCAGAGCCGGTGTCCGGTACCACCGAACCGTCGACGTACACCAGGAGGTGGTCTCCGAGGGTCTCGTCCAGGAGGCAGGCGGCCGTCTGCTGCAGGGCGCAAGCGGGCGAGTGCCTCTTCGAAATCCCGGGCAGCTCCGTGGCGATGGGGACAGGAGGCCTCTGCGGTGGGGGCAGTTGTACCGCATTCGGCGGTGGGTTGCCAACCACCTCCTCGTAGAGGCGGCACAGCTGACCCATCCTTGAGGAAGACCGGGACTGGAGGCGACGCAGCAGGCCTCTGCCATCAGGAGCATGGTGGAGGCGGTCGACGTGCCTCAGCCCCTGCTGCAGGAAGAGGAGCGACAGGTGCCATGCTCCAGCCTCCGCAAGGGTAGCGGCAATCTGGGAGCTCCGGGGGACGCCCAGGCAGAGTCGGATGGCCGCCCGGTGCTGCAGCTCCAACTTTTCGAGGCGGCGTGGCGGCAGCGCCACCAGCGGGAGGGCGTACCGCAGGCGTGATGTGGCCGCCGCCTCGTAGAGCCGCAGGGCCCACTTCACCGAGCAGCCCTCTCCATGGGCAAGGAGCTGCGACACGGCCTTGCGGACCCTGATGGTCTGGGTCTGCATGGCCCCGACTGCCGGTAGCCAGGTTAGCCGGTGGTCGATGCGCAGCCCAAGGTACGACACAGTCGTACTCCATGGGATGCGCACGCCTTCCAGCTGCAGCCGGGGAGCTGAGCGCCGTGCCGCTGCTCTCGGGTGGACGAGGAGGGCCACCGTCTTCCCCGTCGAAACCGAGAGTCCGATGCTTCCCAGGTAGGCGGCCGTGGTGTCCAGGGCTCTCTGGAGGGCCAGGCACACGTGGCGGCTTGACTGCGGCGGTCCCCGCACCCACAGGGCGATGTCATCCGCGTAGATGGAGCACTCCACCTTGTAGTGAGGGTCGGTCGGCAGTGCAGCAGGCAACCGGGCCAGGGCGAGGTTGAAGAGAAACGGGCTCACCACTGACCCTTGTGGTACGCCTGCTGCGACCGGACGGGGAGTGCTCCTTGCATGGCCCACGCGGACCCTGAGGGTGCGGTCGTTCAGGAACGATGACAGGAACCGCCGCAGGTTGCCGCCAATGCCCAGGAGGTCCAGAGCCTGCTGGACGACCGCATGTGGGAGGCCATCGAACGCCCCCTTGACGTCGATGAGGAGGAGCATTGCGAGGTCTCCGCTGGCCCTGGCGTCCTCCAGGGTGGAGACGACGTCTGCGATGGAGTCCGCAGTGCACCTTCGGCGCCGGAAGCCTGTCTGCTGGTCCGCGAGGAACCCGCAGGCGCGGGCCACCCATTCGAGCCGTGCCAGAGCAATGGCCTCCATCACCTTGCAGGCAGTGGAGGTGAGAGAGACCGGTCGGTATGAGGACAGCTCGTTAGCCGGCTTATTGCTCTTCAGAATGGGGGCCACGATGGCTGTGCGCCAGGCCTCCGGCACCTGTCCTGACCACCAGATGTTGTTGTAGCAGTCGAGCAGGCGTCGTTGCTCACTGGTGGCCAGGTTGCGGAGCATCTGGAGTGTCACTCCGTCTGCTCCCGGTGCACTGCGACGCTTGCCCCTCCTCAGGGCCGTCTGCAGCTCGTGGAGAGTCAGTGGGTCCTGGCAGATGGCCGCGATCTGGCTGGTCGCCCACTCCGGATGTAGCTCCAGCAGGCAGGTAGGCGGGTTGGCAGGGGGAAGTCCGACCGGCAGGATGGCCGCAGCGAGGGCAGCCGGGGGGGCGAAGTGGTCCGCTAGCAACTCCGCCAGGGCCGCCTCGCTGATGCCCAGCGAGATAGCCACCGTGAGGACGGGGTGGCGGTTGACCTTCCTGCCGGTCAGGGACTTTAGGAGGCACCAGGCCAGGGGGCCCTTGGAACGGTTCTCGATGGTGGCGCAGAGGCTCCCCCAGCTCTGGCTCCTTCTGCGCCTAGCCTGTCGTCTACAGCGGGCATCCGCTCTCCTGTATTCGGTTTTGTTCTCCGCCGTGCGTTCACTCCCCGTGAAAGCGCGCGCCCCTCGCGCCTTTTTACTCGCACATACAGCGTTCGGCGCGCGGCGACGATTTCATCTCCATTGACGTCATACGGAACCTCACGGCGACGGCGACGCCGACGGCAGAAATCTGCTTTTGAGTGTCCATATAATTGCTATCGCAATAAAATGGCTGTGGCTTAACTCAGTTATACCTGGGCGTGCGTAGCGAGAGATGCGGTTATGCCAAAGTCTTTCGCAAACGTCACACCTAAATCCAAACGGATTGTCTATAAAGTCCGCTTGGAACATGCGCGTCGCACTTAAACTTTCAGCCAGCCGAATCACATGGTCCGTCACACGGCGAGCCTTCACATCCTCCAACTGCGTTGTATCGGCGGCAAGGCGCGGCGCACTCCGAGCTGCATCACTCTGCCGTCTCTGTTCGGTACGCCGAGCATGTTCTTCTTCTGTACCCGTAGCTCGCTGCCTCCTCCTGGTTTCATTCCGTAGTTGATCCGCGGCCCTGGCACGAGATGCTGAACTAGACGACGAACCATCCTCTTCTGAATGCAATCGCCTGGCCGCTCCGTATTTACGACGCTTCTCGAGGTGTGCGGCTCGTTCTTCCTCCGTCTCCTCGGCTCGCTGCCTCCTCTTGGATTCGTTCCAACGACGAAGCCTGTCTTCTTGCAGTCGCTCCGACTCACTTTCCATATCTGCCAACGAGTTCCACCGAGCCGCCCCTTCTATGTGTACAATGCAACGCCGGCTCCTCCGGCGATGCAACGTAGGCGGTTGCTAGGCAACGGCTCAGCTCGCGGCGTCCCCGGCTCCTCCTCGGACGCCATGCCAGATGGCGCGGCGAGCGGCGCTGCCAGCTGCAGTGGTTGCTAGGCAACGGCTGAGCTCGCGGTATGGCCACCGACCACAGCGACACGGCGGGAATACTGTCAATGTAGCTCTCACTACAAAATATTTGATTGGATATTTTTATGTACCACCAAATATCTCCCCTGTGTTGTTTTATGAGGTAAACTCTTCTATTAGAAGTGTAATATCTCTCCATAAAAAGCAGAGTAATCCTTCTGGGCGATTTCGGTACACGTGGAATTGATTGGATCAAGCTTAGGCATTCTCATCACATTCTGTTACATAGAGAACAAAGACAGCCTTTTCTAGGGTTTTCTTTCCTTCGGTTACAATCAGCAGCATAACTTGATTGCCAATTACTATGGCAACAGCGTAGATCATTACCTTTCGAATGCTTAAGTTATAGATATCTCTCATTCTGAGATTTCCTATGTGCGTCCCGATAAAGTTGATCCGTCACTAAAGATGACGCATCTGTGTCAGCCCTTAGGTAGAGCTCTTTCACTGGTATAAATGAATCCTCTCGCTTTGCCTTCAAGCGTGGTGAATATGTTGGCTTATATGATTTTGTGGACCACAACCGATTGTTCACTGGTTAAAGACAGCACCAATGTTGATGACCAAGTAGATCAGCTTACAGAGCTTCCTTTGAGCAGCACGCACAAATACGTCGTAGGAACTATAACTATCCTAAACTACAGAGATCGCACGCACCGTACATACAGAAGTCCTGTGCCTAATGAGTGGAGAGAAGAATGCCACTTTTTTCGGGCTCTCTGTGAACACCTCTATAAACGGGATCACGGCACATATATTGCATTCTTCGAAAAGAACGCCTCCTACCGGCCGGCGCAATTATTAAAGTGTATCCGCAAGGGATGTAGCAAAAGTGAAGTGTTTTCGCCTGCTTGACTCTACGGAGTGGAAGCTCCAAGCAGTCGCGGAATGTTTTGTTGCCCATTTGTCATCCTTATATAAACAAGCGTCCGGTTTCGCCGCTGGTGACGGCGAAACCACACGAAGATTCCTATACTTGTAGTGCAGTGCTGTTTCATGAATAGTTAATCAGTGAATGGCTCAAGTGCTTGAAGCCTTCCCTACCCTTTGGCCCTGATGGCATCCCCTCCACATTTCTAAAGCTTACGGCAGTATATTTACCCGAGTCATCATCATCATCATCATCATTAGCCTATTTTTTATGTTCACTGCAGGACGAAGGCCTCTCATTGCGATCTCCAATTATCCCTGTCTTGCGCTAGCTGATCCAACTTGCGCCTGCAAATTTTATAACTTCATGACCCCACCTAGTTATCTGCCATCCTCGACTGCGCTTGCCTTCTCTTGGTACCCATTCCGTACCTCTAATTGTCCCCCGCTTATCCATCCAACACATTACATGGCCTGCCCAGCTCCATTTATTTCTCTTAATGGCCCTTAGAATATCGGCTGTCCCAGTTTGTTCTCTGATCCACACCGTTCTCTGCCGGTTTATTAATGTTAGGCCTAACATTTCTCGTTCCATCGTTCTTTGTGAGGTCCGTAACTTGTTCTCGAGCGTCTTTGTTAAGCTCCAAGTTCGTGCCCCATTTGTTTGCACCGGCAGAATAAAATGATTGTACACTTTTCTTTTCAACGGCAGTGGTAAGCTCCCAGTTAGGATTTTGCAGTGCCTGCCGTATGCACTATAACCTAATATTATTATTCTGTAAATTTCTTTTTCGTGACCAGGGTCCCCTGTGAGTAATTGACCTAGATAAACGTACTCCTTTACAGACTCTAGAGGCTGACTGGTGATCCTGAATTCTTGTTCCCTTGCTAGGCTATTGGACATTATCTTTGTCTTCTGCATATTAATCTTGAACCCCACTTTACACTTTCTCGGTTAAGGTCCTCAATCATTTCCTCTAATTCATCCCCATTGTTGCTGAATAGGACAATGTCATCTGCAGAACGAAGGTTGCTAAGGTATTCGCCGTTGATCCTCACTCAGTAAGTCTTCCCAGTCTAAGAGCTTGAATACTTCCTGTAAGCATACAGGGAATAGCATTGGAGAGATTGTGTCTCCTTGCCGGACATTTTTCATGATAGGTAACTTTCTACTTTTCTTGTGGAGAACCAAGATCGCTGTGGAATCTTTGTAGATATTTGCCAAGATTTTCACGTATGCATCCTAGACTCCTTGATTATGCAATGCCTCTATGACTGCTAGAACACGTTGCGTAGTTTGTAGCGTCGTCCCACTTGTTGTGCGCACTCACCCTTTCAAACGACGATAGCCCATCTTCTGCCTCATGGTCATCGGTGCCGCTAAAGAAAGCGGGATCAGCGCTGGCGCAGCACGCTTGACATGATGACCTGACGGAGATTGGACCGTGCCTTGCTGGGTGGCGTCATCAGGCATTGTCGGAGCGGCAGGTGGGCAACGTCCGGCTTCGGAGTTCCAGGTTTGAAGCGGTTACCCAGCACCTCCAGCACTTTGATAAGGAGGTGTACTGACAGCAAGCGGCAGGCGAAAAACCAGCACAGTCGAAAGAGAGCAACGGTATCGGCACCAACAGCTCGTAAATTGCGCTCACGCCTTACATCTATGAGAGCGCCCCACTACTGCTTGCTCCCTGTTCTTCACTACACGTGTAACTGATGCCCAAGGCTATTTACACTTAATTTACAGCGAAGATAACGGAGACCAAAATGGCGACGCTATAAAAAGCGGGAGCTCGTCGACTTCCTTCTTCTCAGTGTAGCCACGCTGTGGCCGCTGTTTCATATCATCAGCCCTGCCAGCAGAAGCACCATCCCGGTGCTTAAGCTACACATCCGCCGGCGAAAGGTGTATGGTATGGCTTTAGCTCTGCCATGTGAGCGATGTCACTTGCAGCTGACGATGACGCTGAGAGGTCGGCGTGGATGATTTCATACGTGACACTGGTCCCTTGTCGCACCATACGGCATGGGCCAGTGTAGTACGACAGGAGCTTTTTGGAAAGGGCTACACGGCGGATGGGTGACCAGAGAAGCACCAGAGAACCAAGAGAAAAGTGCACGTCGTAATGGTGACAATCATAGAGGCGTCTTTGGTGCTCCTGTGAGGCGTCGAGACGGGTGCCGGTGAGTTGGCGCGCGTGGTCGGCGTGTGCGTATTCTTTTTTTTTTTTTTGACAGAATTTGAATTTGCCTTTATTTCCATAAACGCACCATTCATGGGGGATTTAAGGGAAAAGTTGCGCACAGCAGTGTTACGGGCCTTAAAACCCAGTATGAGGGCAGCAGCGGCAGGCACAAGCGCTCATTCAGGACTGACAACAAAAATACATTTGAATACAATGCAATGTTGGCTTAAACTTATGCCATAAAAATCAATATAAGAAAAACACTACAAACCGAAAATACCAGTTTTATACATGAGCAAACAAAAGCGGTGAAAAAAATTGATCATGATCAAATATTACTGAAAAACTCATACAAACGCAAAACAGGACATGAAATGACGTCAATGTTATTCGCGCATGAGTGTGTTTAACAAGCGTGGTAAGCGATGATGTAACATTTCAAACGCATAGTTAGTGCGAGGACGTGGTACATGCCAGTGTTCAGGTGACCGTGTGCTGTATTCTGTTATTTTTCTAATTAACTGCGTTGAGGACGTAATGTATGACTGATTTTGTTTCACGTCTTTTCGATCGGCTAACGACAGTCTAAAGTCTATCAGAGAGTGCAGCATGAATAATTTAAGTTGTTTGAAGAGAGGTGCAGTATGAGCATCTGCAGGACCATTGAAAATGGTACGAATTACCTTTTTTTGAAGCAGGAACAATCGGTTTATGTCTGCTACCACACAGCAGTAGTGTATGTGACTCAGAAAGAGAGCATTATATAAGAGAAGTTTGACTTTGCGTGGTAGCTGTTTTAACTGAACGGTATTCCAGCTACTTGGGCAAGTTTACCTGCAAGGAAGTCTATGTGATCATTCTGTGACATATGGCTATCAAAAAACACACGAAGCGTTTTCGCAGACCGGACAAGCTCAATTCTTGAAGAGCCTATAAAAATGTCTCACTCTAAGTTGAAGCATTTATTCTTGGCTTGAAATAAAATAGCTTTGGTTTTGTCAGTGTTAACTTTTAAGCCATTATCCTCCGACCATCTGTGTATTTTAGCAAGGACAGAATTTGCAGTTGAAGTTAAGCTTGCAATATTGTTGACGAAAAAAGCACAGTAGTGTCGTCTGCATAGATGATATTTTTTGGCTCACTATCCACGAGAACAAGGTCGTTAACATACACGTTGAAAAAAAGGGGGCCTAGTATGGCTCCCTTGGGGAACTCCAACTTTTACTTGTTGGATTTGGGAGCAGATGCCATTATTTCAACAAGTCATATTGAGATATATATATACAGGATATATATATATATATATATATATATATATATATATATATATATTCCCACTCGGCGCACTATAAAATACTGAGTAAACGCTTCTACCACAACGAAAGGATAGAACCTCGTAATCATCTATGACGCATGAGAATTCTTCCATCTAGTCAACATTAATACTGTCGCGAACACGTAAGCTAACACCACCACCGCGAGAGGTGGTCCTGCATTGATTAAAACATTGATAGTCAGGTAGATGCCAAACAAGTGAACCACGGTTGTAACATGTTTCAGATAACATAATGGAGTAAAACTAAAAATTAAAGCTGCTAAAGAACACATCTAGCTCATTATGTTTACTTCGAACAGATTGACAGTTTAAATGAAAACATTTAGTAGATAGACTGTGTTCCGAACCGATGTAATTAAGAAACTCTGTGGGAGATACCCAATCTGCACTAGGCATGGTGAACTGATGTAAGGCAGGTTGACTCATCATTTCAAATTGTTAAGGTCAGCTGCATTCTTAACCAAATGAGCAGTATTACCTTTATCTTTCCACCGCGGGGCCACACAAAACGAAAATTAGCAGAAACCTGTTATGCGTTGTCAAGTTTTCCATCACATATAGGCCAGATTGAACTGTAGGGAACAATTTTCTTTTTCCTAACCACTTATCTCGGACCATTTGGTTCGCAAAACGTATGATGATACCAAGAATTTTATCCGCCCTAGCTGGCAACCTGTGCACTGCCGATATCGACTGATTGTTCAGCATGTCTAGATTGAGCTTGGAAGCGATAGCATTCATTTCGGTGAGCAGGCATTCGTCTCTAACATGCTTAACGCAATGAACTTCGAGGTTCATCTTTCTGCTCTGATACTCGAGATAATTTACAGAAGAAGCAATGCGCTCCAGTTCGGCGGCTAAGCCACCCGTATTTTTCAAGCTGTGAAACCTTGTTGGCAAGACATTTAATCTCGCCATCATGCCTAACTACATCAGCGAGCACGACGTTGTATTTGTCAGACATGAGTTTGCCCGATGCTTCCAGGTCGTGAACCATCTTTTTCAGAGGCAGTAGCTCGTCAAGCTTTCTATTCATCTCGAGAAGCAGAGCAGCGACAGAAGTTTATCAGCACCCTTGAGACATGGTGCATTTGACTCAGCCTTGCGGCATTGTGGGCACTTCCAAGATTTCTTGTAATCTTCGCCTTTCGACTTGAAATATTTCTCTGAGACTCCAGAGCAAGAGCCCAAATGGAAAAGGCCTGAACATGCACAGCACGTCATGTGCCGAGAATCAGTTTACATATCTTCCGTGCATTTCGCACACATTTCATCGCCGAGTTCGCTCATGGCAATTTAAGAGCACAGCTATCTGTACACAGAATAACTAGATCTCGGGAGCGCAACGGCTAAGAGCACTTCAACATCAAAGAACCAGCGTGGCAGCAGCATTAGCGGAGTTGGCCAACATGAGTGTTTTTTACATAAAACAGCAAATATGAACAACCAACCTGCAAGCAGTTCGTAGCAGGTTTATACAGCGTGCATGCCTCTCCGCTGCCACTGGCAGAAATGACGGCAAGCTTGCGGGGACGCCTTTTTATGCCTTGGCTTCCTCGGCGCTTCCGTCGCAGCGGCAATGATGTGGTTGTTGACGTAGACGAGCGATCTCCTGTAGGTCTTCTGAGGCTGCGCAGCAGTTGCGACTCCGAAACAGTTGATCAGGCAGCATCTGCAAGAAATTCGTAGCAGGTTTAGACAGCGTGTATGCCTCTCCGCCTGCCAGAAAAGGCTGCCTTCACTGCGCGTTCAGTAGTGGAACGCGCGGGCGAAGGCAGCCAAATGTCCAAGGGCAACGCGGGTTCTCGGCCATATGCGAGATACAATGGTGAGTAGCCGGCGGTGTCATGACGCGATGAATTATACGTGACAGTCACATATGGTAAATGAAGATCCCAGTCGTGGTGGTCGGCCGCAACGTACTTCGATAGCATGTCGGTGATGGTCCGGTTGAGGCGCTCCGTGAGGCCGTTGGTCTGTGGATGGTTGGAAGTGCTGAACTTGTGCTTTGTCGAGTAGCAACGGAGGATGTCCTCGAAGACTGCCGAGATAAAGCTACAGTCACGGTCAGCGAGTAATTGGCACGGAGCACCGTGCACTAAAATGATGTCGTAGAGAAGAAAGTCTGCGACGCCAGTAGCACAACTTGTCGAAAGGGCTATGGTGATTGCGTACCGCGTAGCGTAATCAGTAGCGACGGCGACCCATTTATTTCCGGAGCCCGAGAGAGGAAACGGTCCAAGAAGGTCTCGAACAACACGGAAAAAGGGTTCAGGTGGGATGTCGATTGGCTTGAGACATCCAATATTACACACTAAACCACACACATAAACACCCTATAGATAACGCCAGCAGACTTGGCGCGTTTGATGCATGCTCTCTTCTTTCTGCCTACCCTCCCGCCAGTTTTGGAGGTCACGTGAATGTCGAGTTGAGCTGATTTAGTGTAACAACAGTCAACCCCTCCTCCTCCGACTTCCTACCTCTCCAACTTTGTGCAGAACTGAGTACGCCTATTGAAACTCCCCGAACTGTACGAAATGTCGGCAAATGCGACCTAGACACTACGTTGAGAGCGTAGGAATTAAATCGACAACGACGGCATCGCGATGCCATTCACAGTGCAATGAAACGGGGAAGAGCTGTTTCAGAGTTAGGAGTGCTCACAGGACAAAAACTGCGACGCGTAAAGTGAAACTTTGACTATTTTGTTGTAGGCAGTATCATGATCATCAGCCTATATTTATGTTCACTGCAGGACGAAGGCCTCTCTCTGTGATCGCCAATTACGCCTGTTTTGCGCTAGCTAGCTGATTCCAACTTGCGCCTGCAAATTTCCTACCTTCATCACCCCAACTAGTTTTCTGCCGTCCTCGACTGCGCTTCCCTTCTGGGCCGGCCGAAGAAGAGTGTCACTCCAGAAGAAGAGGAAGCGCGGAGTGAAAACCGCCGCGCCGCTACTCGGGAGTGAGTGAGCTGGCTTCGGTCCGATCCCAAGTATCGCAGCGCCGAAGCGTCTGGGAAACGTCGGCAATTCGCAGAAGATCCGGAGTTACGAGCACGCGAAACCGAGCAAAAGCGTTTGAGCGTCCAGAAGCGTCCTAATACAGTTTATGACCGAGTGTTCATTGCTCCTTGGGCTGTCGATGATTACGGGGTGATCTTGCGCAAACGAGGCCGAGTATCGAAGTATAACCTCACAAAAACTTGGCCGAACCGAGTTAAAGCTAGGCGGGGCCTAAGTATAGTAATTACAGTTAAATCAAAGGTTAACCAAGTGAAACCAAGACTTAACCAGGCTAAATCAAGCTTTCGCTTTGCATATCCAGGGCTAGCTGAGCTAATCCGCATCCATTTTAAATGCGAAGCGTTTCTTGGCAAACATTTGCTACTTTGAACATTTGTTTCTTTGAACATTTGCTATCTATCTATCTATCTATCTATCTATCTATCTATTATCTATCTATCTAGCCGCCTACGTCTTTGTGCTGTCATGGTCGTTTGGTTGACTTGATATGTACCAAAATTATCATACTGTGACAACAGTATATGACGAACAAAAATAATATGTCATGACATGAATATCATGACATGCGTGTCATGTAGGCTGCCTGTAGGCTGCCGTCTCTGACCTTTATGCGCCGTGCATTCGCCGCTCAGTTTCCGTTGAAGCGATAGACCGCACGTACCTTCGCCGCTGCGGCGTATCCGCTTGCTGCCAGAGTTTTGACGGTCGTTGTCTGCAGTCATTCAGTGTGATCTATTCATGTTTGTTTGTGCGCGCTCACACCACGCTTGTTCATTCAGTTAGTAATAGTCGGGCCACATTTTCCAACGCACGCTACACATGCAATGCTGCCCGGATCGGCAGTGCAGCGCTACAGGTGTGTCCCTTCGCACGCGCTGCCCACGGGAAGCGCTTCTCATCAACACCACCGTTTCACACGCGCCTTCTCGTGGTCATCGAGTCTCTCTTCATGTCGGTCTACTTACGCCGCAGCACACCTGCTTACCTAATCAGCTCATGTTTACTACAATTCATATTGCTACCAAAGCCGCTCACCTTACTTCGTATGGCATTGCTGTGTTGCTATCGCATTCATTGCTTTGCCCTTAGGGCGAAACTGTGACATTTTTTTTTTGTCCAACCCTCCGGCGGCTTCGGCAACTCTAGCGTTACGCCGACAGGCCCAGCATTTCGCCATCGGCATTTCGCCACTACTGTGGCTGCTATTAAAGGATCGATGGTACTCCTAAATCAACGCATCACTGTTTTGATGATCGAAATATAATCTCACTATCAGGGAGGGAGCAGTCTACCTGACTGGAGCAGTATTTTTAGATGTGAGGCAGCTTATGGCGGGAGCTTTGTCCGTCCCTCCCGCGGCAACCCACACCCCCACAGCGCATGCGCGTCCCCTCCCCCTATTTCTCCTCTCCTACGCTCCCCCTTTCTCTCCTCTAGGAATCCGGAGCTGGCGCGCACGACATGTGGTGCGACAGCTGCATACTACGCTGGGGGCGCCACGGTAGTTCCGCGGTAATAAAATGACGGAGCGCACGCGCCTCATTCTCTCTCCTGTGCAACGCCGCGATGAGCGCTCGGGCCGCTGCCGCGAAACCATCTCCCGCTCAAGCTAATCATCTCCCCGCTGCTTCGCATCCACACATGGTTCCTTTTAGCGGGAGATGGAGTAATTTTTTATTTGGGGTGTTGCTACGCTGCGCTCCGCAACACCCCAACGACCACCGCTTCGCGTCGGCGCCCAGCACCACGGCTTCCGCCGTGGCACCGGGGTTCAACCGACCGCGCCACCAAACAGAGAGGAATAAAAGAAAAGCTTGGTACCAAGAAAAAAAATTCTAGCCAAGGCGGTATTCAAACCCGCGTACGCCTTATCTCGAAGCGAGCACCGTAACCACTCAGCCATACAGACACTTTTTTTTCTTTATTGCCTGGCTTTGACACATAATATTTCACAAAAAGAACAGTACAATATACAATTACAATATACAGTAGGGGAAGGCGTATTCAACGACCATCGTGCTGGCTGTGTCCAATTATGATTCGCGCAGATCCACAAGCGGCTCTACTCTTGAGAGCCACTCGGGGGGTTCCGCTAATGCCCTAATGATTTCCACAAACCAGTGCATGCTCTCACGAAAATGAATTCTTGCAGGCCGTGCATCCCTATCAACGTAATATCCTGCCATTCTGGCTTGCCAAATACAGTGGAGGCCCATACGCATAAATAAATCAAAAGGTACGCCATCCTCGTTACCTACGCTTAAGTACCGAATGCCATACGGGCCAAGTGGGAAATCTTTTCGTACTGTTCTCTGTAAGACATCCCAAAAATAAACGCCTTCCCAATAGTGTAAAAAACATGATCGATTGTGTCTGGCTGCGTGCAAATTAGACAGTGTGATCCCCCACGGTAAAAACATTTCATTTCTCTCCAAAATCTTTCTAACTGGTAATGTTCCGGTGTGTAATTTGAAAAAGAAAGTTTTCGTTCCTGGCGGCACCTGCATTTTTTTTAACTTTCTTTAAAACATCACTGCCTGGGCCTCCACTGTACAAGGACCTGTACTAGGGCACTGGGAAAACAATGTCACACAAAGCACAATACAGTTTTTTCCGTTTCACACTGAACAGGTAATCGTTCGAAAACCGCGATGTTAGAAATATTACACTCGACACGATTTCTTTGTAGAAACCACGAATCCCTCCCGAAAGGTTTTCGGTTGAAACAACATACTCAGGCAGCCGTCGGCTTAGCTTCATTTGGCACACAGTACGCAAAACCGGGTCAGTTGCGTCCCGAAAAAACAAGAAGCGGTTTACCAAATGCCGTAAAAAGAAGTGACCCAGTCCGAGCCCCCCGTCTTTTACCCGCCGGAACAAATTGGTACGGCTGCAGCGCTCCCATTCAGACGCCCATACAAAGGCTGCGAAGACCCTGTGTAGCTTCTGAACGTTTAACCGTGAACAATGCAATACCTGCATTACATACCACAGCTTGCTGATGAAGAAAAGGTTGCAAACGGTGACTCTGGCAAAAATCGATATGCTGGCTCCTTTCCACTTCTCCGCTCTCTTTAGTCTGCTGTTTACAATACTGCTCACTGTCGCGATAAGCGTCGAGCGGTACGCCCAAGTACTTGCCCGGGGTCGTCACCCAAGGCACGTTGGCGAAGAGATCTGGCTTCTCTGGCTACGCTCCATGCCAGATCCCACAACACTTGGACCAGTTAACTCCACTACCGGTGACATGGCTGAATTTACGGACACATTTGACAGCCTCGATTAAACTGCCCTCATCATCCGTGAAAACTGCAACATCATCAGCATATACCAGCAGTTTCACTTCGGCTCCTTATCACTTCAATCCTCTAATGATGTTGCTTTCCAAAATCTTCATGCACAGGGTTTCAATGTATATTCCAAGTAAGAGCGGGCTGAGGGGGCAGCCCTGGCGCACCGAACGGTGCACGCTTATGGGGGCCCCCAGACTCTTATTTACGAACAACCTCGTCGTGCAGTTTCGGTACGCCAGGGCCACTCCCTCGCAGATAACAGAACCGACATTAGCGTGGTCTAAGACGGCAAACAGAATTTCATGAGCCACGCAATCGAAAGCCTTTTCGACGTCGATCTGTAAAAAGGCTGCCCGACCACTAGTATCATCACAGTATTCAAGTACACTGCGCGCTTTGTGAATATTTGCAACGATGGAGCGCCCCTTTATCCCACATGTCTTGTGAGCCATACAGCCACGCTTCCAAAGCATGCATTCATGCAAACCATATGATTGCGTTCGAGCGCCCTCGGCGAAAAAAAACATCTAGAAACGCGGTACGCGCGAGCGGCGCAGCGTGGCGCCAGCGGTCGAGCACTGGGCTTGGGCGAAAATAGAAACACGCGCCGAGGCGAAATTCGCGCAGCCGCGAAATCACACCTAAAGGAGAAATTCGCATATAACGCGCACCCCAATTTGACTGTTAAATAAAAAAATTCTTCTGCGCACCTAAATAACAGAAAGGGTAAAGCTCGCGTGTAGACCGAAAGCATCAAGTTGAATTTGCGCAACACACCCTAAACTGCCAGCGTCGTGCACTCAATGTCGCGCTTAACTGCATCGCGACAACGCGCAAAACAGGCGAACGGGAAACATTCACGCTGCCTCAACCACCACAAAATTTTAAGTAGTCTTGATGAACTACCGCGAGCCTGTAAAAAAACTTTCTAAGCCGCTGGAGTTCTAACAAATGTTAAATTAAAATGGAAAATGAGACATGCACCCAATCGTATCAATTCCTACAATTCCATTTTATATACTTCTCTCCACCGAGTGGGTTTCTGATAAACTATTACGTCAAACACTTGCCTTTGCTTCGAGTTGGTGATAAATTCGACTTCGCCCTGCCATCTGCTAGCCACCTGGTTAGCGCAGATGGCAGAGGGGCTGCGCCGAAAAGGCGGTCGTCCCACGTTCGAGTCCCAGACCAGGACGAATTTTTCTTCAACTGCGAGGCGTTTCTTTCGAGGAACCCGTAAGGCTTTTCTTTGTAGGTTCCATTTTAAATACTTTTCTGCACCAAGTGGGTTACCGTTGAACTATTACAAATTAAACTTTCATTTTCAATGAAGATATCCGAACAACGGCACTTATAAACAATCTGACTCCAGAGATAAAGCTCTTTCAGTGCTCTTCTTCCACCAATACTTTAGGCGTCTATCGCTTATCTCGACCGCCGCTGACCGGTTCAAGATTCCGTCCATTTTAAATTCAAGTGCTTCTGGAAGGTGTACGTTTTATCCTGTGCACATGCTGTGCCATTAGCGGCAGCACCGCAAAGTCTGCATGACGCGTGTCAGTATATATATATATATATATATATTGTTACGGGGATAACGTTAATTTAGGGAGTGAGTATGGCTATATGCAAGGTTTTGGACAAGCAGCAGCGACGGATGCAAGGCCGTCGCGCGCCTCTGGCCACTTCGTCGCCGTCGTCTTCGTCCGACCGACAGTACCAGCCCCTTCACTGTCTCGTGGCACTACCCCCCCGGGGCGAGAGCGCCGACCCGGTGCTTGCTACGACAGACCAGAGGGTCCAGTTACGTATGGCTTAAGTCTCGCAACGTGCACGATAGCAGAGGTTGGGGGCGTAGACGGCGCTGGTGCGGTGACTGGCTCGATCTCATACGTAACGTCGGTGACTTGACGTAGCACCCTGTAAGGACCATCGTAGCGGGACAATAGCTTTTCGGACAGACCGATGCGGCGGGACGGAGACCACAGTAGCACGAGAGCGCCTGGGGAGTAAGAAACGTCTCTGTGGCGACTATCATACAGGGCTTTCTGGGAAGCCTGAGACACTGTGAGCCGTTCACGTGCGATCTGGCGAGCTGTGTCCGCGCACGCTAGGGCGTCGCGAACGTACGTGGTGGTTGAGCTGACAGGAAGTAAAGTATCGAGAGGCAGGGAAGGTTCGCGTCCATACAGGAGATAAAACGGGGAGTAGCCAGTAGTGTCATGTCGGGACGAGTTGTAGGCGAAAGTAACGTACGGCAAAGTAGCGTCCCAATCGCGGTGATCGGCGGAGACGTACATGGAAAGCATATCGGTCAGAGTTCGGTTCAGGCGCTCTGTGAGTCCATTCGTTTGGGGGTGATAAGCCGTTGTGAGCTTGTGGTGGGTAGAGCAGGAACGAAGGATGTCATCGATGACGCGAGACAGAAAGTATCGGCCTTGATCGGTCAGAAGCTGTCGAGGAGCACCATGATGCAGGATTATGTCATGAAGGAGAAAGTCGGCGATATCCGTAGCGCAACTGGTTGGGAGGGCACGGGTAATGGCGTATCGCGTCGCGTAGTCGGTCGCTACGGCGACCCACTTGTTGCCTGATGTCGAGGTTGGAAAGGGACCAAGAAGGTCGAGCCCAACACGAAAGAATGGTTCGGCGGGAATGTCTATAGGGTGAAGCAGACCGGCAGGTAACATAGCTGGCCTCTTGCGGCGCTGGCATTTGTCGCAGCTAGCGACATATCGTTGGATGGAGCGATAGAGACCAGGCCAGAAGAAACGGCACCTGACGCGATCATAAGTGCGGGTGACACCAAGGTGACCAGCAGTGGGCGCATCGTGAAGCTGGCGAAGGACATCTGACTGCAGATGGGCAGGCACGACAAGGAGGCGTTCAGGGCCCTCAGGATGCATATTATGGCGGTATAAGGTGCCGTCCTGAAGGAAGAACAAGTGGAGGGAAGGGTCGGGTGTGGCGGAGTTGAGACTGTCGATGATAGACCGTAAAGCCGAGTCGCGGCGTTGTTCATCCCGTATATTAACGAGGTCCGAGATAGACAAGATGCAGGCGTCGGTGTCTTGCTCGGAGACGTCAGGGGAATCCACGGGATGCCGTGAGAGACAGTCGGCATCTTGATGAAGCTGACCGAACTTGTGCACCACTGAAAACGAGTATTCTTGGAGGCGCAGAGGCCAACGACCAAGGCGTCCTGTATGTACGAAATGTACGATTCAGTGGTCGTCTGGATACGAGATCCCAACTCCTTTTTAGCGGCCTGCTGTCGGTCAAATGATCTGCCGAACAACTCACGCAGCTTCGCCTTGCAAGCGTCCCAACTTGTAAGATCTTCTTCATGCGTCCGGTACCACACGCGTGCCGTCCCTTTCAGATAGAATATCGCGTTGGCTAACATAACCGTGGGGTCCCACCTGTTGCGGTTGCTGACGCGTTCGTACATGTCGATCCAGTCTTCGACATCCAAGCCATCTGTGCCAGAAAAGGTTCCCGGGTCTTGTGGGTGCAAAAGAATCACAGGAGCCGGTGGCTGCTGCACCGTCGACACTTCACTGGTCATCGCGGAGCAACCAAGACGGCGACCATTTCGAAGTTCCGTGCTTGGTTGACGGAGCCGGCACGTTGCCAGGTTTACCCCGCACCTCCACCAAAGATGTTACGGGGATAACGTTTATTTAGGGAGTGAGTATGGCTATATACAAGGTTTTGGACAAGCAGCAGCGACGGATGCAAGGCTGTCGCGCGCCTCTTGCCACTTCGTCGCCGTCGTCTTCGTCCGACCGACAGTAGCAGCCCCTTCACTGTCTCGTGGCAATATATATATATATATATATATATATATATATATATATATATATATTGTTACAAGCACGGGGTAAAGGGGTTTATGTAGACGCGCGAGAGCACTAATGGCCACTGCACATTCGTCGTTTTTCGCTTCCTTCCTCCTTAAGATCCGCACGCGCTTGGACGCAACATACGCGTACCCCTCCTCACAGACAAAGCCCGCTGGGCGAGGCAACGGGCTTGTCGTGGCGTGCATGATTTCAACCTGGCGACATGCGCGACTTGTGTCCTAGCAGGGCGTCGACCAGTGTTCGTGAGGCGCGCGAGAGTGTAGTTAACTTCGCTGATCTTGTCGATGACGACATACGGTCTATCGTAATTTGCCAGCAGCGTTTGGCACAAGCCACGCTTCCTTGTGGGAGTCCAAATCCAAACGAGATCGCCAGGGTGATATGTAACAGGCCGATGACGTGCGTCGTAGCGTGCTTTGGAGTTTTCTTGCGATGCCACAGTCCGCAGACGCGCAAGTCGCCGAGCCTATTCAGCGAGGCATAGCGTATCAGCGACCGAAGGATTGTCGTGGTGGTAAAAAGGGAGGACAGTGTCGAGCGTATGCCGGGGCGGGCGAGCATATAGACGGAAGAAGGGGCTGTAACCGGTTGTCTCATGTTTAGCGGTGTGGTATGCGTAAGTAACAAACGGTAGAACTTCATCCCAATTTTAATGATCGGACGCAACATACATGGAAAGCATATTCGTGGTCGTTCGTTTAGTGCGCTCAGTGAGGCCGTTCGTTTGCGGATGATACGGCGTCGAGTGCCTGAGGGGCGAGCCAAATAAACGTAGAAGCTCTTCCACGATATCCGCTGTGAATTGACGTCCCCGGTCACTTATAATAACACAAGGCGATTCATGTCGCAGAACATTAACGTGAAGTAAGAAGAGCGACACTTCGGTGGCAATGGCTGATGGTATAGCCGCCGTCTCGAAGTAGCGCGTGCAACAGTCGTCGCAGACAATTATCCAGCGGCTCCCCTCAGTGACAGCATTAAAGAGATAAATGAGAAGTTCTCGCTCTTCCAAAGCAACATGGCTTCCATAGAGGAGCGCACTAATCAGCGCATCAGCAAAATTGAATCCTTCTTGGAAAACGTGGTAGCACCTGTGCTGGTACCTAAAGCTCCTACGCCCCCAACAACAGCATCGACTAGTAACAGCACGGGGGCAATCGGGCCTCCGAAGGTTAGCACAGCAGCTCCACAGCAATACGATGGCCACTCAAGCTAGCTCATTCAGGATGTGGCAATGGAATTGCAGGGGTTTCCTTCCCAAGAGGGCTCCTCTGCAGCAATATATTAGATCACACACACAGAGAAGCCACATGTTATTCTTAAGAAACACTCACATCTAACGTCACGCTGTCCGGCTACAGCCCCGTAGCGAAGCACGAAGAAGGACGGGGGGTCGCTGTACTGATTATCAACAAGCTGACCCACATCACTCACGACCTTAGGATGACCGCAAGTAAAGTGGAATATATAATGATAGAAATCATCCCCAGCCCAGCGAACCGCGCAAGTATATTTATCCTAAATGTCTACAGTAGTCCCAAAAACCCAAGACAACGCTTCAAAGCCCTAATCACCAAGGCCACGCAACTAGCGCGAGACTCCCTTTTGATCGTAGCTGGTGACTTCAACGCCCCCTACCACACCTGGGGCTACCCATACAACACTAACAAGGGGGAGGGCCTCTGGCGTGAGGCTCTGAACCTAATCTTGATGCTAGTCAGGAACCCGGCATTCCCCACCAGATGCGGGACATCGTCGAGCCGTGACACGACACCGGATCTCACCTTTGTCAGGAGCATAGCAGCGGTTAAGTGGACGAACCTCGGGGTACACTTTGGTAGCGACCATTATTTCTTGGCCACACACCTCCATGTCGAGCAGAAGAGACAGCGCATGTTCCAGTACACAAGCTGGGACAAGTTTCGCAAGATTAGGGAAGAGCGAACAGAGAGTGAGGACAAGCCTAGCCTCGAACAATGGGTGGCACAGGTTAGAGACGACATCAAAGCTACCACCGAAGAGGTTTGTACCAACCTCCCGGTGGAAAAGATGGACAGTCGTCTGGCTCTCCTCGCCAGGTGGAAGGGACAAAGGCTCAACCGCAGGCTCAGAAAAAAGATCGCAGAAATCAACAGAACTATAGAGAACACTGCAGAGCCCTCTCTAAACAGCAATGGGATGAGGTGTGCAACTCGATTGACGGGCAGATGCGTAACGGGGAACCTGGAACCTCCTAAAGCATCGCCTCGACGAGACGAACAATAAAACCAACCAACACAACACACTGGCGCGCACCCTACACGCAGCCAAGCGAGAATATTCGAGCGAGGAAATTTTATCCAGACTCGTGAAGAAATACCTGTCTGTCCCATCGGGCTCTACACCACCTTCACCTGACTACGACGGCTCCGGGAACCCTGAGCTTGACGCAGAATTCGGGATTGAGGAGATCAGGCAGGCGCTCTACGCCCTCAACGGCAGATCGGCTCCGGATCCGGACAAGATCACGAACAAAGTTCTACGGAACCTGGACGACAAGTCCATCGAATTCCTAAAGGACATAATTAACCAAGCATGGAGCAGTGGTATAGTTCCGGAAATGTGGAAATCGGCCAACACCATTCTCCTCCCCAAGCTAGGCAAGCCGCCCATCCTCGATAACCTCCGCCCAATTTCGCTCACATCGTGCGTGGGGAAGGTTGCTGAGCACGCAATCCTAAACAGGCTTTCTCGCTACCTGGAGGACCGCGACATTTACCCATACAACATGATCGGTTTCAGGGCTGGACAATCGACGCAGGACGCGATGAAGCTCATCAAGCATCACAATATTGACTGTAATACGCGGGACACGAGAGCCATACTAGGTCTAGATCTGGAAAAGGCCTTTGACAACATTCTTCACTCGTTCGTTTTAGACACAATATCGAGCCTTAACCTGGGGAAGCACTTCCATTCCTACACAAAATCTTTTCTGTCAGACAGAGAAGCCACCCTTAAGATCGGGGACCTGACTTGCTGGGGTCTAAGGGGACGCCACAAGGGGCAGTCATATCCCCAACCCTCTTTAACCTCGCCATGATTGGTCTATCCAGGAAACTCTCTGCTATCTACGGTATCAGTCATACCATACACGCAGACGACGTTACCATATCTGGTGTACGGGAGGTAGTGATGGACGGGTAGAGACGGCCCTGCAAGAGGCGATTGATGCTACCGAGAGATACCTCGAGTCCACGGGCCTTCGGTGCTCACCTCACAAGTCGGAACTGCTACTATATCGACCCAAGCGCAAAGGCCCCAAACCAAAGGGATGGAAGCCACTCGCCGAATGCGACATCAAACTACGGACAAACGACGGATGCTATATTCGGAGGGTCAATGCCATCCGAATTCTCGGTATGATGGTCGAGTCGAGTGGCTCTAAGAACCAGACACTGCTACGTCTCACTAAGAAGACGGACAATACCATGAGATTAATAAGAAGAGTGGCCAACCGGCAGCAAGGCCTCGGAGAAGACAACCTCGTGAGATTGGTGCATGCGTTCGTAATGTGTCATTTCACTTACGTCGCGGCCATGCACAACTGGCAAAGATCGGAGCGCGATAAGCTCAACGCATTAATCAGGAAGGCAATCAATAGAGCCCTCGGCCTCCCCATATATACACACACGGAAAGCTTACTTCAACTCGGCATGCATAACACGCTCGAGGAATTGGCGGAAGCGCAGGAGAGGGCACAGTTCGTCAGGCTATCTACAACACAAGCTGGAAGACACATCCTGCAGGAGCTGGGCGTTCCCCCCACAGTAGTCAAAACAAAGCTCTGCAGCATCCCTCGAGAGCAGCGGGACCGCATCACTGTCGCCCCGATCCCACGAAACGTCCATCCGGAACACAACGTGGGAAGAAGTCGGGCGCGTGCGAAGGCCCTCCTGGAAAGGGCTCGTGAACGGGCTTCGGAGAACAGTTTTGTAGACGTAGCTCGCTACGCCGACGGACAGGCCTTCGTTGCGGTTAGCGTAGACCATGAAAGTAAAATAACGAAAGCAATCTCGATTCGGACGACATCCTCTGAGACCGCAGAGCAGGCTGCAATAGCGATGGCCTTATTGGACGACAAGACGACATCAATCTACAGTGACTCGAGAGCAGCTGTTCGGGCATTTTCCAAAGGAACCATATCCGAGCTGGCCCTGGGGATACTAGGAAGCAAGCAGATCAAGCCACACACAGTGATCTGGTTTGCAGCCCAAATGGGACAGATCGAGGGTGCCCCGACCAACCTCAATGAGTCGGCACACAATGCTGCGCGAGGGATTATCAACCGCGTAGCTACGAGTACCGGGCAGCGTGACGTTGGGGGTACTGACTATCGGGACTCTCCTTCCTCGCACAACGAAATTACTAAGCATTTTTACTTGGCTCGTAGGATCTACCCCCTCCCACATTGCAAACTCAATAGACCTCAGGCTTTAACACTAAGGCTTCTACAGACGGGGGCATACCCAAACCCTCTACTTCTTCACAAAATGTACCCCGAAATTCACACAACAAATGCATGTGCACTATGCAGTGACTTAGCGAGCTTACCTCACATGCTCTGGTAGTGTCCCGCGTTACGCAGCGATGAAAGCAACAATTCTTCACGTTGGGATGCGGTTCTACGCAACCCCAACCTCGAAGAACAGTTATGGGCTGTCCAACGGGCCCGGGACGCGGCGGAGAGGCTTGACCTTTCTGTCCCGACGTGGGAGCGGCCTGCTGCGGGCTAGCACGCGCCCTAAAGGACACTAATAAAGTTCTTCATCCATCCATCCATCCCCTTGGATGACTAAGGCAATGGTCCTAACAGATCAATTCCAACTTGCTAAAAGGGCAAGCTGGGAGGCGACACAGGTTAAAGGAGAGCAGATGGAGCAGTGGTTGGACGTTTCCGACGTTGGCACTGTATGCAGCTGGCGACATACAACTCAACCGAATGTCGCATCCGGGGCCAGTAAAAGCGTTTTTGAATGCGATAAAGGGTGCGCACAGTGCCTAAGTGACCGGAGGTAGGGTCATCGGGCATAGCCTGAAGGATTGCCGGCCGGAGACGCTCTGGCACCACAAGAAGGAAGCGTGCACCCGTGCTTGAGTAGTTCCTTTTGTACAGGAGCCCGTCACGTACACAGTCGCTGCTTGTTGCAGTAGAACGGGCTGAAGTGAAGAGCGGCTCCAATTTGGTGTCGGTCCGTTGCTCTGCTTTGAACGCATGGATATCAGAAAAAGCGGGTGTCACAGAGGCAAAGAGATGATCGAAATCGTGTGCGTCGCAGTCCGTCGTGGTAAGCGGCATACGTAAAGACAGTCTGCGTCAGCATGTTTTCGGCCACTGTTGTGGACACAGTGAAGATACATTCCTGCAACCGCAAATCCCAGCGCGCAAGGCGGCCGCAACGGTAGCGAAGGTTCACGAACCAGCACAGGGAATGGCGGTCTGTGACGACTATAAAAGGGCGTCCGTACAAGTAAGAGCGAAATCGCTGAACCGCAAATATTACAGCGATGAATTCTTGCTCTGTCAGTGTGTAATTGTCTTCAGGTTTGCCTAAATCACGTGCTAGTTAATTCCTGCCGACCGCTACACCATAGCACATGTCCGTGTCTGGTAAAAATCCGGTAAAAATGCGGGGAAGAAAGTGCGAGCCTTACACAAGTAATTACGGCAATAGCTAAATTGGCACTGTTGGTAATGGAAAACTAGGTCAACGGTTCTTTTTAATTATTATTATTGGTTTACTGTATAAAGCACTGGCCGATGAGCTCAGGGCTCGCCGAAGATGCGCGTCCAAGAACAAAAAAAAAAGAAAGAAAGAATAGCCATATTATAAAAAACATTGCTCTCCGTATACTAAAAACTTCAACATAAAATTGTAACACGTAAGCTTTTGTTTCCTTTCAAGGAAGAGATTCAGCTATGTTAACTGCTATTAAAGCTGATTAAGCTGATTAAGGGTTTTGTGCACAAACCACCTATTTAGGTAATGCACGTCATTAAGGTGTGCATGAGCCCGTAATGGTGACCTCTGCGCAAATTTACGGCGCCTAGCTCGTAGCTCAAGATGAACTCCTATACAATCTTCCCAACTTGCTTCAGCTCTTTTGCTTACATCCGCATATCTTGCGTACTTATTATTAGCGCTTGTTATTCACCCAGTTAATGTGTGTAATGCTTCCTACCTCATGTTTAAACCGCCGTATAAGGAAACGAGGACGTTAAAATCAGTACAGCCTGTAGACAGAGATTAAGTATGTACGTCCCCAGGTGCGCTTTTCCTCTTGTCTAGGCGCTGCATGGACCAGAAAATAATGAGACATGCATCTTTTCGTGCACTGTCCCAGGCCTTTTCTGTTCTTTTCGGACTTAGAATCCGTCCAACGAACCATTGTTTCCCCTGAACTAACCCAAGTTTTCGGTATGTCTCTACACCTATATCAATCTATGTATTAATGCCCGTATTAGTATTAATCTTTCTTGCCAACTTGGGAAACTAGGTATAGCCCATGGTCAAATTGGTAGAGCACCGGGCTGCTGTGTTGGTGAAACCTGGTTCAAAATCGACCGTCGGGCTAACTTGGGTTACTGGATCTCAACTCTGAGTACCTGGTGCTCTTCAATATAAGACAATTACCCGCGTTAGGATCATTTCGTAAACCAGCGGCTCGTATTTATTATAAACGTAGCAAAGTTGAAAAAAAATGCTGATTACACAGCACATATGACTTGAACTAATGTAGGCCTTTCTAACTCGCTGCATAATGAAGCGAAGCTGTACCTCAGGAATTGCCAACCAAATACTGGGAATTAAGAACACGTTTTTCTCGGCTTCCACTCCACAAATTTGATACAGTTTGTTGCAATTTAATCAAAAGGCAGAAATCTATCAAATATAGACCACCATTTTTATTCAGGTCATCCATTTTACGAAAAAATGTACGAAATCAACAAAATTCAAAAAAATGAAAGCTGGCAGTTTACCTCTTTGTAACGCAGCAATATTAAAATAAACTACAATTCGGTAAACGATGCATACTGGGACATCTGAAAAGAACGAGAATGTTTTATTACACGCCACTTTCAAAGATCCCACAAATTTGTTAGTAGGACTTCTTGCACAACCCTTGTAAACATCGCAGCAAGTGAACTGCAGAAGTATATAGTACCACATCTGTCAGCTTGAAAGCTCTAACAGATGCACTTCACAGAGCCGCGGTATCCGTTTTGGGTGCGAAGGCATGATTTCTAAATACTGTGCTTCAATTTTTAAAACATTTTAGCAAAATCTATGAAGCTCTGGATCAAATAATTGTGCTTAGTACATTTAGTAGTACTTAGCTTTCTCGCTGAATTGTAACAAGTTTCCTTCAAATCAGTTCATCAGTTGTCTAACTTACTTCGGAGTTGGCCCAGAGGTAACGC
This sequence comes from Dermacentor silvarum, assembly GCF_013339745.2. Classification (NCBI taxonomy): domain Eukaryota; kingdom Metazoa; phylum Arthropoda; class Arachnida; order Ixodida; family Ixodidae; genus Dermacentor; species Dermacentor silvarum. Next base: position 53,102,061 of record NC_051159.1, on the reverse strand, counting down.
TTTCCCTTCGGGCGATAGCCTATTCTTTTTGGCTGTAGAAAAAAATGTTACCTGGCAATGGGCGTCTTTCGCTGGAGTTTGAGGTATAGCAGCGGCGTCTGGTGGCGGCGAGAGAAGTTATTGATGGGTAGTACCAGCTTGGGTAGTATTGAGCCCTGGCTGTGGCGAAGCACGTTTCTTGCCCGAGTCTTACGTTGATTCGCACTTTTTTCGGCCCTGTTGCGAGTGCGAAAAGGCTCGTCACTTCTCAGAGACCACGCCGACCACGCTACGAGCTGGCCACAGCCTAGTTTAACGAAAACGGACTCTCCGTGTGCCGTGGGACGTAATGCTGGAAGCAGAAGGAATCGGCGACGCCGATCCGGAGAGACCTGGCTCAGCCGCGAAAAAGCGTCGCCGTCGTTACTGCTGCGTCGTGAGCTGCCACGAGCAAAAATACCTGAATCCCAACATCAGATTCTACAGTTTTCTTTCAAGCCCTCACGAAGCGGAGCGTCGGGCGCGCTGGAAAGCTTCATAAGCCCACTATGGGCAGCACAGATTTGAGAATTAAATGTGCTCATCCTTGCCCTCAAGCCAGCACGTTGAGGCAGCGCAACAAGGTATTATTGATTACGGCACATCGATGTTCGAGCGTTGTCATTAAAAGCTACATCAAGTGAGCAGCGCACGAGCTCGCGCTGCAGCGCGATTCGCACGTAGTACGTTACTGCGAGCTCATATGCATTGCATCACTTAGTTATCAGTTTCTAAAGGGACAGATGGCCGTTATTACAGCGCAGGCATGACTACTTGTTTAGCGGCATGCAGTCAACAAATATTGCAGGAGGCCTGCCGTTTCGCGGCATGCTGAAGGAGCGGTGCCGTCGCGGCGCGTACGATCGTGCGCTCGAGCAGTTCCGTACACATGATGTCTGCTTATCGCTGCTGTGAATTCATTTATAGCAAGCATTTCCTCGTGTTTGTGCGCCTGAATCTAGCAGCGTGCAAACCTTACCTGAAGCTCAACTTCGTACGTGGCTCGCTTCACTTGCGATTGACAGCGCTCTAAAACTTCACCGCTTATTTCTTGAACGGCGTACACGTATTCGGTGTTGCATAATTTCTTGCCTTTACGCATCGTGCCACCCCTGAAAAAATCTTCGGCGCCCGATATTCGCTGCAAGCCGTGGTACAACACAACCGAAAGTGGCGGGTCCATATTGTAAACGTGCTTTCCGAAGCAGACGGCCGAACTTGGTACTACCCAGTTTGGGATTGAGGGCGCTTTTTAGCACCATTTTTGTAGTGCCCCCTGGGAAACGCTGAAGCCCCATACAGGAAACTGGAAAGGAACGCGATCTGATGGCAGGAGTTGCGCATTTAGCACGCCAGGCATTGCAATGCTACGGCCGATACGGCTATGTAATGAGTAATTAACTGAATTATCGAAATATGTTTGGATACCAACTGCAAGTATCGTATTGAATACAAATAATCGTCTAGCTTGTTGTACCTGTACCCCAAATACTTATCACCTCAGTATCATGTATCTGTAACTCGATGCAATTTCAAATTATTCTATGCCACCCCTGCTAAAAAGTAAGCAAATATTTCGAAACAGCCTATTTTTAATGTCTTGCTACTACTCTCTGCAAAACATACCTCGCAAATTATCAGAAATAAAAGAACCGCAACAGTTTGTGAAGCAACGTAGATACAAAATGGCTAATGCAATTAAGCTTTGTTTTCGGCTTCGTGAACGAAGCTCTCAATGGCAACCCTGATGTTTACCTGTGACCTGCGACATTTCGACATAACGAAGCCAATTGTCGATTTTAGCTACTTCGTTGTATAGAGGTTTACCTGTATATATTCAAAAAATAAGAACTAAATTATGCCTTATGACTCAGTGTTTACGATACCTTGACACCAACAGTCTAGAAATATATACGTAGAAGAGCATTTTTTAAAAGAAAAATTTCATAACGTTTTCTCGTAATAAGTAAGAGAATAAAATAATGTGAGGCAAAAGGGACCGAACGGAACCTGTAAAAAAATCAGGTCTAAACCGTCGCCAAATGGTTGCCCAAGTAAAGAGAAAGGTTCTCCGGAGGCCGGCTGCTAGGGAAGCTTGTTTAACTGTATAGGATCATGCTATATATGAGTCGTGTGGATACTGCTACTATGCACTGTATGCAGCACCGGCCCACATAAAAGAACCAAAATCGAATCATTTCCAGGGCCCATATCCTGCACTGGTACTATCATCAGTACACCAAGTCCCCACTTTTGATTGCACTGTCTCCAGAATTGTTTCCGTTTTACTCGGCAGACAACCATCCACGTAAAAGTAGTAGGAAGAGGCAAATAAGGCTTCGCTTTTAAACTTTGCAGTAATGATGGAATGGATTGGTGGAAAACGATTGCGAAATAAAGTGCGAAGAAATATGATCGCGAGGATGCTCACTTTCGGTTTATCTTGAGTGCTGCTATGAGAAACGTATACGCAGAGAACGAGCAAAATGGACACTTCCCTAAGAGAAGTTCGCCGCAAAAGGTAATAATTCCCCCTCGAACCGAGTACAGAGTACAGGTCTGGGCTATGGCCAGCGAAGTGAATCACTCTCGGACACCACAGCCCGTTCCCTAGTCGCGTCGCCGGCGTCGCCTGGGGGTGACATATGGACCCATTTTCTTCCGGACTTGTGGGCCCATTAGCCGTGGTCACGTTTTATTGATTGCGGCCGCCCGATAGAAGTTGGGCATTTATTCCCCGCCGTTATGGGCTGCACGCTCGCACGTCTCTTTCTTGGTCAGCGTCGGCTGCTTGGCTGCTCGTCGCATAGTGGCTCCAGAGGGTACTATCGGCGCCGATTGCTTTCGTTAGCGAAAGCGCTATTGCGCGCGTCTTCTTGTATACCTCTGCCTTCGCGCGTGCGCACTCGATAGCTGTAAGTGGTGCGTTGCTTCGAGCACTCACTCTCAACGCTGGCGATAAGACAGATACTAAGCAATAAGTACACTAGCGCAGGTTGTTTACTTTCCAAGGCGTAACGTTCAGTTGCACGTTCCGGCAAATCCACTTCTGCAAATTGAGGAATAAAAATAAAGGCACAGGAAGCATGAGTACTGGCTTGAACATTGAAGTTTCTTTTTTTTTCATATAAGAACCCGTGAGTGACTAAAATTAGCAGACGAAAACCTGGGCGGTAGACGCGCTTGTCAACCTCACACAAAGAATATTGCTAAAATGTGTGTGTGCGCGCGCGCGTGCGTGTGTGTCTGCGCGTGTGTGTGTGCTTGTATGCGTGTTCGTGTGTGTGTGTGCGTGAGTGTGTGTGTCTGCAGAAAACGAAGGTGAAAACGCCAATAGGAGTGAGAAATTACGGCTTCCTCTACTCATGTATAGTCTTTAGTACGCAAGGCTCGTCAATCTCGCCAATAAGGTGTCATAGCGACATAATATAAATAAATAAACATATATTGTGAGACGTCGACCGATATGATGCCTTTATTTCCGAGCAGCCGCCCGAGGCAGAGACGAAGCACCGCAAGAGACAAAAGTTGATGATGAGTCGTATGTATAAGTCGCGACGACGATATGCACAAATAGCGCTCACACATGATGATGAGCCGCATGTACAGATGACGACAACGATACGCCCAACATGCGCTTACACTAACTTCCCCCCGCCCGCCTTCAGGAAAGCGGTCAGCAAGACCGAAAGGTAGAAAGGGTAGGTATGGCGAATGTTGGGTATCAGGCGAGATACCTGAACGATTTCCGTAATGCGGCGGCGGCAGTCAGTAGCTGAACTGACAGGAGTGACGCGGTAGTTAACGGCCGAAGTTCTTTGCAATACGGTGTAGGGGCCGAGATATCTGTGGAGAAACTTTTCACAGAGGCCCGGTGCGCGAACAGGTGTCCACAAAAAAACTTCGTCTCCTGGGCGGAACGAAGCAACGCGACGCGTCGCATCACAGTGAATTTTCCTTTTGTCCTGAATGGTAGTGGTGTTGGCGCGGGCAGTTTCACGGCAGCGGGCGATGCGAGCAGCAAATTCTTCTGAAAGGGACGCGGATGGAGCAGCAGGCGCGGAAAGGAGTGTAGCGTCCAAGACGAAAGACGGCGCACGACCATACAGAAGGAAGAAGGGACTGTAATTGGTTGTACGTTGGACGGCAGTATTATACGCAAACGTCACAAAAGATAGAATGGTGTCCCAGTTGGTGTGATCGGGTCGAACATATATTGACATCATGTCGGACAAAGTTCGATGAAAACGCTCTGTAACACGATTTGTTTTAGGATGGTACGCTGATGTGGTCTTATGGTCGGTGTCAGCGGCCTTGGAGGACTTCACGAAGGACATGCGATAGGAACGTCTTGCCACGGTCACTCAGGAGGGCACGAGGTGGGCCGTGGCGCAAAACGATACCATGCACCAAAAACTCGGCGACTTCGGAGGCAGTACCAGAGCGAAGAGCAGCTGTCTCAGCGTACCGCGTTAGATGATACAATGTGGTAACGATCCAGTGGTGACCAGCGTGCGTGAGTGGGGAGGGTTCCGTACAAGTCTATGGCCACAATTTCGAAGGGGGTGGACGGACATGGTAGAGGCTACAGAGCACAGGCTGGAAGGGATGTCGAGCGTTTTCTGTGTCGGCATGACGCGCAGGAGCCAACGTATTTGGCGACAGAGGTGGAAAGGCCCGGCCAGAAACAACGCGTTTTGATGCGGTCGTAGGTCTTATGAAAGCCCAAGTGGCCAGCCGTCGCGTCGTCGTGAAATGCTTTTAATACTTGGAGTCGAAGTGAGCGAGGTATGGCTGGTACCCATCGGTTAGCGGAAGGATGTAGACTGATTGAAATAACGCTCCACCTTGAAGCTTAAAACGTGGACGTTGTCGCCTTAAGCGACTGTTGGGGGGTCGTGCCAAGTCAGTAAGTCTGTCGATCAGCGTACGGCAGTATGGGCCAGTACGTTGGAGTGAGACGAGTTTAGTAGACGGAAGAAAGTCAACTGAGGCAACCGACTGTCCAGAGCCACTGGGCGTGTGCCGAGACGTGTGGCCAGGTGGTGACGTGCAGACCGAAGGTGAAGCATGCGCGTTTGGAGAAAGCGGGCAGCGCGACAAAGCGTCGGCATCTTGATGTTGTTTGCCGGACCTATACGTGATAGTGAAGTCATATTCCAGACAAGTTTTTGAGGGACGACAACCAACAGAGAGCATGATGGTCGGTCACATGGCGGCCGTAGAGATAGCGTCGAAATTTTTGATTGACCACACGATGGCGAGGCATTCCTGTTCTGTAATTGTGTAGTTGCGCTCAGCAGAAGAAAGAGCACGACTTGCATAAGCCACGACTTGCTTTTCAGACTTGTGATTCCGCTGCAGCAGGACAGCGCCAATTCCTTGCCTACTGGCATCAGTGTGTTGAATAGTCGGGGCGGTTGCATCCGAAATGACGGAGCACGGACCCTGACGTGAGAAATCGTTTGCGGGTCTGGAAGGTGGCTTGACAGCCGTCCGACCACACAAAGAACGCGCTCGAAGTCAGAAGTTTGTGTAGAGGAGCGGCGATGGCGGCGAAGTCACGGACAAAGCGGCGGAAGTAGGACGCTAGTCCTAGAAAGCTGCGGAGTTCTTTAAGTGTGGTTGGAGGCGGAAATTGCAGCACTGCAGCGATTTTATTGGGATCAGGCTGGTAGCCATGCTTACTGACGACGTGGCCCAATACTTTAATGCTTCGGCTTGCAAAGCGACACTTTTTAGTGTCGAGTTGGAGACCAGCCTTTGCTAGACACGCGATAACTTGGTCTAGACGTTGTAGGTGCTGGGAGAAACTCGACGAAAAGATGACAATGTAGTCCAAGTAACAAAGACAGGTCTTCCATTTTAAGCCACGGAGTACTGTATCTATCATACGTTCATACGTAGCTGGTGCATTGCACAGTTCCAAAAGGCATCACGTTAAACTCGAAAAGGCCATCAGGTGTAGCAAACGCAGTCTTTTCTTTCCCCGGCTCATGCATTGGAATCTGCTAATATCCGGAGCGCAAGTCGAGGCTCGAGAAATACTAGGCACCTCGTAAGGTATCCAAAGCATCGTCGATACGAGGCATTGGATAAACTTCCTTACGGGTAATTTTGTTTAGCGCCCTATAATCTATGCAAAACCGCACAGAGCCATCCTTTTTTTTAACAAGCACAACAGGAGAAGACCAAGGGCTTGCTGAAGGCCTTATAATGTTGTGTGTCAGCATGTCTGACACGCAACATGCCTGACATGACATGCCTAAATAGGGCCGCTAAACGCTGCCTGGATTACCGACTCACCCTCACTCGTACGTGTAAGAGTAGCAGAAAGCCGAGTGGAACTTAGACTTGACGCCTATTACGAAGACTACGTGCGATTGATCACGCATTGCCACGGTGTAGCTGAAATTTTAAATTGCTGAAGTAAACAGGATATCACGAAGTTCGTATCATACTTTAGCATACACAGTTCTCGACCTTATATTATGGAGTCAGTGAATCATCAGAGTCACCCAAGATGTTGCAGCTAACTATGAATATATACAGCTTATGAATCACGGCATACAGCACCCTAACGCTGAATGATTTATAATATAATAAATAAATTACAATAAATATTCATTAAAGACAATTCTGCTCACTTTTTTCGTTCATAGAAAAGCAATAGCATTTTTCACCCGAATGATATTCTAAAGGTTACTACGAGAGCGAATAAGAAAGTCTTTGCCCCTATTTTTATTAGCCCAAATAAGGCACTTACAGGTAATTACAAATATGCGTACTATTATACGTGCCTTACACTATTTTTCAACATAGTCCCTACACTAGTTCGAGACACTTGTCCCATGGCAGCACTAAATTTGAAATTCCCCCGCGGCACAATTCGTCCGGCGGACTCGGACCACCATCGCAATGCTACCTTGGCTTCATTGTTGCACGTGAATCGCTGTCCTGCCATGAACTATTTCAGCAGACCGAAAGCGTGTAAATCACTAGGGGTGAGGTCCGGACTGTATGGTGAGTGATTCAGATTCTCCCAGTGAACTTACCGGAGCATGTCGGCGGTCCTCATTGCCACATGTTACCTCGCATTGTCGTGTAGGGTAACCGCGTTGTCCGCATCGAGAATCCCTTGGCGTTTTCCCCAGATGGCAACCAGAAATTGTGACAACGTGGAACAACTGTCGGCATTGACGTTTGCCACTTGTGGCATGAAATCCAGCAGGAGTGGTCTTCGGCGGTCCCAGAAGACTGTTAACATGACTTTCCCAACAGAAGGCACTGAACGAAATTATTTTGTCACAGGCGAACCCAGATATTTACACACCATGCTCTGGTGCTTCCATTCCGGCGTGAAATGCAGTATTCACGCTTCTTCACCAGTAACAATGCACCCAAGAAAAGTTTCACCATTATCGGCATACAGTTGCAGATGATTTAGCGAAGCAATCATTCGCTTGCCTTTCATCATGTCATCCAACTGCTTAGGCAACCACCGACATGAAACCTCCCGGTACCCTAATGACCCGGAAACGATGTCGTAAACACTCCCATACGAAATGCGAAGCTCCCAGGAAATGTCCTTGAGGTGCAAACGCCGACCCGCTTTCACCATTGCATCCACGCGGGAAATATTGGCCGTCAGCGATGCACGCGGCCGCCCCCAACGCTCATTGTTATGCAAGTGATCACGGTCTTTTGCGAACTCACACCACCACTTCACACTTCTCAAAGCGAGACACCTTTCCCCGTACGCGGGAGGCACTTCCCTGTGAATTTTGATGGGTGTTCGTCGCTTGCTCCATAGAAAACGAATCACACTTCATTGCTCGTACGCCGTGGACGTGTGAAGCACAACCGCCCTCTTCAACAACTGACAGCAGCAGGCGTGCCGCAGGAGCTACGTGCAGATAAGGCCGGGCCAATACAAGAAAGATCCACCGCTAGGAATGGATATGTTGAATTCGCATTTACACCTGTAATTTGGTAAAAAGAAAGACAGGGGTAAAGACTTCATGATGTGCTCTCGTAGATACATGGCTAAAAAAAATAGAAAAAGAAACACCCATTGAGGCATGTATTCAACCAATGCAAGCAAAATCATGAAGAGTATGTGGTATTCCAACTGTTCCTATTAATAGTGTCAAGGACCCGCCATGGTGGTGTAGTGGCTATGACGTTAGGCTGCTGAGCCCGAGGGGGCGCGGGAACGAATCCCGACCGTAGCGGCCGCATTTCGATGGGGGCGATATGCAAAAACGCCCGTGTGCCGTACATCGTGTGCACGTTGAAGAACCCCAGGTGGTGAACCTTATTCGGAGTCCCCCCCACTATGGCGCGCCTCATAATCATATCATGGCTCTGGCACGTCAAATCCCAGAATGTGATTTGAATTGCCTTAGGGCCACTCAAGTGCAGAATGAAGTATTCTTGCTTGCTGTAAGTCGTAAATAGTACACAAAAACGCGTGCTTAACGGCAAGGTGTAATACTCGATCTAGTACTACGTAAGAATACAGGTCAAGTCAACATCCTGTCCCTTATTCGAAGTATGATACTTTCGAATACGGGACAAGATCGTCGCTTGGCCTGCATTCCTAATTATTCTGCTTTCCCGTATTCGAAATCAGCCAGCCAGCAAAGTGCAAAAAGAATCTGCTGGACATTACTACAAACATTACCCACCTGCGGATTTCAAGTATTATAATTTTTTTTATTATTTTATATTACAAATTTTTTAAATATTATTAGTTACTCTGGAGGACTCTCAATGCTGCTTAACTTAAAAACTAGGACTTCTTCTGGACCGCATAACTAACCAAATGTTTTCCTTCGCAGATATGCCGAACCTCTCGCAAAGTACGTTGTCTTCATATTTCATGCTTCCTTGTCGTATTCGAGTTTGCCGAAGGCCTGGAGGACAGCACGTGTGATGCCCATTTTTAAAAAAGGCGACCGACTACTTTTAAAAAACTTCCGCCCGATCTCACTAACGTGAAGTTGCTGTAAACTAATATAGCATATTATTGCAAAAGCCCTCCATGAGTTTTTTGAGGAGAACAAATTCTAACCAACTCTCAACATGGTTTCAGAAAGGAATATTCTACAGTAACACAACTAGTGACGGTCATTCACACTTTTGTTTCTTCCATTAAAAATAACAACCAAATTGATTTAATTTTTCGGGACTTTAGTAGAGCCTTTGATACGGTACCTCATTACAAACTAATATTTCAGCTAAAAAACTATGCCATACCAGAAGTACTTGTTTCTTGGATCGCTGAATACTTAAGCAATCGCGAACAGTTCGTGGATGCAGGTGGGCCTCACTTGGCCTGTCTTCCAGTTACATCTGGGGTACCACAGGGAAGTGTATTAGGCCATTTGTTGTTCCTCCTGTACGTGAATGACATTGTTGATGTTGTAAAGCCGAATGTTCAATTAAGACTATTTGCAGATGATTGTGTCTTGTTTAAAGAAATTGCCCAACTAGTGACCAAAATGATCTGAATAATAGCCTCTGTAAAATTTTCTGTTGGTGAACTCAGTGGGGAATGATATTGAATTGGTGAAAAAAGTGTTTTTCTTCCTATTTCCCGCAAGAAGACATCTCTCTCTTATAGTTATATGCTAGGCTCATCTGTACTTAAACAAGTTACTAACTATAAATATTTAGGCGTCACCCTTTGCAGCAACCTGTCCGGGAACCTTCACGTGCAAAATATATCTTTCTCTGCGTTCTGTAAACTGTGCTTTCTCAAACACAAGCGTAAACAAGCCCCGCCGTCTGTTAAACTGCTTGCTTATTACTACTTAATTCGACCGAAGCTCGAGTACGCATGTATTATCTGGGATCCCGACACTCAAAGTAACATAAAGAAACTTCAACGAATCCAAAGACAGGCTATCCGGTTTGTTTACAACAAGTTTTCCACATTCGACTCGCCACCTGAACTACTTAGGTCTAATAATATTCCTACACTTGAATCGCGTCGAAAAAATTTACGGCTTGACTTTCTTTCTCACTTACTTAATAACAAATTGGCACTCGACCCGGTATTGTATGTAAGTCCACTAGCAACGAGACTTACTCGCCAACATCATCAAAATGCTCTTACAGGCTATTTTGCCCGAAAAAACCTATTTAAGTACTCTTTCTTTCTACGCACCATTATTGACTGGAATGACTTGCCTTTATAAAACTTGCGTCAAGATTGTTTACTTTTTGTATCAGCATTATTGCCGTATTGTTGCAGCATTTTGTTGTATTGCCATTTTTTTACTTCTTGTGACGTAATATTGTATTTTATCCACCCTGAATGGACTTCGTGTCCACAGTATCTATTAAATAAAATAAATAAATAAATATTTCCGGTCGCTTGAGTTGCTCCAGTTTATTCTGATCACTGTAGTTCACGATGTAGATTTTTTTGTACATCTTGACACTCTAAGTATACACATATAGCTTTGTTCTTGGATTTATGAAAAAAAAATGTCCAGCCTTATATATACCGCCGCCTGAATCCGTGTATCTATGATATAGTGAGACATCGTGAATAATAATAAAAAACAGCAACACAGCGATTGTCTTTGAACCAACCCGTCGGGAAACGACAGGCCAAAGGCATGTTTAAAAAACCGTTGAATATCTCCCCTCTAACTTGCTCATGGAGCTATCTTTATATTTCATTTTTCCCCCAGAGTATTTGCGCGAACGCTTTCGGGCCAACATTGACAGAGAATTGTTATTGTTTTTATTCCCCTACGAGAGTGCGCAAGATGGACGGCAATTGCTCGGCACTCGACTTTCGATCCTCGGCAGCGCGATAGTTTGTTCGAAGCTCTAAAACGAACGCCTGACACTAGTTGTCTGGAATGACACGAGTATTGCAGAGACGATTTTTTTATTCGCGGCAGGACCAGGCCGCCATTTGTGTATCCTCCGAGTCGCGTTTCCATAGACGATTTCACTTGACACTCAATGTAGCGAACTGCGAATCTGTTTGGGTCGAATTTCAAGATTCATTTTTTTCAAAACATAAGAAAAAGCTAATAGTCGGTTGCATCTGTCATTCACCTTCATCATCTGTCAGCGCGTATTGCTTAGCATTAAGTGATTTGCTACATAAATTAACATTTGAGCAAAAAGAATTTATCATATGCGATATTATTATTAACATTTTAGATACATCCAACTCGCTATGCAATGGTTATGTTAGCTGCCTAAACGGGTTTGGATATGAAAACCTAATTGCTCTTCCAACTCGCTGTACCACAAATAAATAGGGTACGCTTATCGATCACATATTGTCTAATCTTCTAAATAACCCTGGCTGTGGTGTTGTCCAAGCTTTGATAACCGATCACTACCCAATATTCGTGCGCTTAACTTCTACTCCTGGCACTGCTGATGCAAGCTTCACCAGAAAGAAGTTTAATTCGTCAATATTCATTGAATTAAGTAATGACATGCGATAACCCTGAAACTGCCTATAACACATTTTCAAAAATAATTTCCAATGCTATTGCAGATTGCACCGTAGTAACGAACTGTAAAAAAACGTTTTCAGCTCCTCGTAACCCGTGGTTATCCACTAGTTTGCTAAATTGTCTACGGAAAGAAGATAACCTTTACAGAAAAACCAAAAAACAGCCATTTAACACTGCACTTCACGAAAGGTATAACAAATAATTTAATTTGTTAGGAAAACTACTCAAGCCGGCTAACACTAGGTGCTATGGAAATGAAATTAAGTATGCCGGTAATGATATAATGGAAAGTATTAAATAGTTTTTAGGACGATCCAATCGTAATGCCGAAATAAACATCATACAATCGGAGGATCTTCTCCTTGATAATTCATTGAATATTGCTAACTCGTTCATTAATTTCTTCTGTACAGATAATCAAGGGTGTGACGATCCATTTACCAAGACTTACCCCGTGTGCCTCATAGCTTTTTCCTTCATCCCGCAACGCCTGAATAAATAATCAGAGTCATTTGCAATCTAAAAAGCGCAGGGCCTGGTCTTGATTACTTCAGATCATCTCTCCTAAAGATAATAGCGTGCTTAATATCCGGAATATTTTGCCACATAGTCAACCTTATTTTTAAAACCGGAATTTTTCCAAGTTGTTTGAAAAAGGCCAAAATAATCCCTGTTTTCAAGAAGGGAGATAAACGTCTAACATCCAACTACCGCCCTATTGCCATACTTTCGTTCTTTAGTAAAATTGTTGAAAAACTAATCGTAATGCGCTTATCAAGTTATTTGACAAAATTTCATATTCTGTCATCAAATCAATTTGGCTTTCGGCAGAGATACTCAACTGATTCAGCATTAATACTTCTAACAGATAAGATTCGGCAGGCAATTGACACTGGCAATTTTGCTGGTGCAGTATTTATGGATCTTTCTAAAGCTTTCGACTCATTTGTTCATGACATATTTTTTGCTAAATTGGATTCTATTGGTATAACTGGCCCGGAATTGCGATTATTATGGAACTATTTGCGCGATAGAGAGTACACTGTATCAATATCCGGTACTTACTCACTCCCTAAAACAACTAACACTGGTGTGCCGCAAGGATCTATATTAGGGCCTCTCTTGTATTTAATATACATTAATGATCTCTCACAGTGCCTAAAGTCATCTGAATGTATCGTTTACGCCGACGACACCCCAATCTTCTGCTCAGACAAAAGCCTTGGTTTCTTATTGTGCAACCTTAACGAGAACGCACCAAACATTGTAACTTGGTGCCGACCAAACAGATTACACATTAATATTGCAAAATCTAGCTTCCTCATTTTCTCAGCTAAGAAAAAGCTTATCTCGGGGTCTCCGTCGCTCACCTTTGCTTCCAGCATACTTTATCCTACTGACAGTGTAGTGTTTCTTGGCGTCACATGAGATAAACACCTAAAATTTGATGAGCATGTTTTATCCTTAACCAAGAAGGCAGGCTATGGAATTAGAATATTAATTAAAGTTCGCAATTTTTTTTTCATCCGAAGACACCCATCTACTAGACGTTCATTCATACGTATAATAATTATTGCATATCATCATGGGGAAACACGTATCCCGCTCATTTATCCCCACTGCAGCATCCCCAAAATCAAGCAATTCGCATCATCACAGGTAGTAGCTACACATCAGAAGTATCTTCATAGCTCAGTTATAATGGCGTTTTATCAGTACAGAAACTAAATAAGTACTCACTTGGAATACTTGTGCATAAATCTGCGAACGGAAAGCTCCCGTTCCCGATAATTACTAACAGCCAATATCCTCACTCCACAACTACCCTATTCGCTTCTACCAACAGCTATCTATTACCAAAACCTAGAACTAATTATGGTAAATTTGCTACTAATTTTTCAGCCACACAACTTTGGAACTCATTACCGTGTCATATTAAGATAATCTTTCGTTTTTACACATTCAAATCAAGGCTCCGTAAATTTTTGCACTCAATTTAATCATTTCATGATTACCGTTTTATTAATAACTGCTTTGTGTTATTAAAATAGTTTACGATGTTAGCTACTGCCTTATTTATTACGGTGTTTTATATGTTTGTATATCGCTGCTTTGTATTTACATATCTTACTTATTGTTAACGGGAGGTCCCTTGTATAATGTGTTGACTATGGGACCTCCCTCTGTATGTTTATATCATCTCCATTTGTCACCTTACTATTATGCAATAAAGAACTCTCAACACTCTCAACTCTCAAGTGACAAAGAAAGTTCAATCGCTGTTTGCAGATAAATGACAACCTGTGAAAGGACAAAAAGCGATGAATATAGCATCCAGAGATGTCGGCAGTCAATTTATTCTATGGTTCGTGCACATGAAATAACACACAGGCCGCATCGCTATGAAGCGTCATTCAGAGAAATGAGAAGGGAGCCTGAAAGACAAAATTGTATAATGGTTCACATGACCTGCAACATTCTTTAGAATATCGCACTTTACTGCGCTTGGATGCTTTGAGAAAGTGGGCGTCCTAGTAAGTTGGGAGGAGTATCACTGTCTTCGCTCGATCGAGTGAATTTGTTTACTCTTCACAGCAGGCCTGTGGAAATATTCGAACCCTTTGAATAACAACTACAATGGTGTCCTTTTCCATGCGGTCTTCGAATCGAATAGTCACTATTCGTAAATGCGAATATTTTTCGAATCCTTTTCTAAATGTCGACTGCACCCAAATAAACATAGTGTTGTATAATATATTATAATAAAATATAGTATAGTAAAGCATAGTACAGCGGGCATTGTATAGACATACACATGAAAACTTGCGTAGTGGAGCAGGCTACGTCGCTTGGGTAGCCGTACTTCACAGGCTGTGCAGCCGGATCATTCTCACCTTCTGAAGAGCCCTGTGCATGCTGTGCATTCAAACAAACTACTTGTTTGCTCCTAATGCTCAATTTGTAAAAGTACTGAAAGTTGGGCGAGTCGGTAACTTATTCATCTTGAAACTGCAGCGCTCACACAATAAACCAGGACAATAAGGCAAAGGTGCCTTATTGCCCTCGTTTCTTGTGTGCGCGCTGCAGTTTCAAGATGCCCAATTTGTGTTTTTAACAAACAATGCTTCCAAAGCTACTATGTAGTAACAGAAACTTGCATACTTTAAGTAAACCGGGATGTGAACATTGTTTTTTACTAGTTGTGATAAGGGCTCTTCATTGTTCGAAAACTAGTCGAAAAATGTTTGATATTCTGATAGGTTCGATTCGGCATCTGGCACCATTCGATTGGGTCTCACAAACAACTATTCGCACGCCCCTACTATACGGACGGCTATGCCCAGCGTAGTGTTTGGTAAACGTGAGGTTTCATATTTCAACAAAAAATAGTACTACCTTTCAACACTTGTTTATTGAATTGATACCTCTTTCATGACCACTATTATTTAGAATATCTTGTCCGTTGATGTGCCTGATTCCCGAGAAAGAAAACACCAATCCAGAAAATTACTTCTACGTATATCACCGTTCCAGCGGGAACCTTTCTCTAAAGAAACATTTATATTTAACAGTGTGTAAAATATTGTTTTACGTAGGAAGGAAACACAACTAAATAAAAAGTTGGCTTATTCAAACTGGGCTACTTACAATGGACCACACTCCTCAAAGGCGCAAATAGCACGAAAAAGACTAAGGATACCAACTGGTTGCAGACGTGGAAGGAAGGAGGGAATGAGAAACATGTTTTATATTCCTGTTTCATATTCAAATGTTTGAATGCTCGCAGGCTCCAGCGTTCATTGACGCGGCTTGAGAACGTTCAAATATTTCAATAAGCCTCGAGTAATCGGTCATGTTCCATCCGTATTCAACTACAAAAGAATAGATAACAGAGATTATAGATCAGCTGCGTGTGTATACATATTTGGTTTCCACGGAGAATCACAGCAGCCTTAAGGAAGCAAGATCGACGGAAGCGGAAGCAGTGTTGGGCCCTTGTGCACCTAACTTAAACGCAAGTTCAACTAGAAATGGTTAAATGCACTAGAGAGCATTTATATGTCAACGAAAAGGCGTTATCGGCCACTTCCCAAGTATAGCTAGAACCATCTTGTGCAGCCTGAAACTATAAGGTGAAGACAATAACTGATCTCGTGCGATGACTTGCTTGCATTGCATTTCTTTAATAGTGTCGTTAGATCTTCCTAGCCTTAGCGGGGGCGTTTCCCTGCTCTTAAAAAATAACATTTCACGTCATCGGTCGTAAAACATAAGGCGAAGATACGAATTAGAAGTACGAATGTTTCTAATGGTCTCACTATTCAATCCCTATTCTTCACTAAAGGCAAGTTCACAGGGTGCGTTAGAGAGAACATCGCGGATGGTGGTGTTTCATACGTAATTGAAGTACAATTTATAACTTCATTTTGTGCCCCACAATGAAACAAGCACCGCTTCTGTTTTTAAATCATTTATCCAGGGACTTGGACTTCGTGCTGCGGGCTGGTCTTCAGGTGTCTGTCTGCTTTTTTTTTCTTTTTCTTGATACGCAATATTAAAGATGGGGTAAATTGTGAGACATCACAACCACGATGAAGGTTTCAAAAGGCCGACCAATTTTTTGCTTCCCGGTATTTCAGGAGTAGACGGCGAGCTCGGACAGTCAGGTTATAGGGAGCGTGAAAAGCGTAGTCTAGTTCATCAGTTCAGTCGCGCTCCCTGAGTGCAGCACAGCTTGGAAGGCAGCAAAACCACTGCCGGCTATAGTTCGATGAGCTGTCTAGTAATGAGCTGGCTCATCATCCGTTAGTACTTATTGCGTGGAACCAAGTCTTGTCGATCTACGTTTATCAGAACGATAGCGTCAAAAGCTAAAGCATACACTGTGTGCATCCGGTAAGAATGGTCTTGTCGCTCGAAGAGATGATAAGCGATAACAGTATGCGGTGGTTCCGTCCCGAACGTGCCATTTTTGTTACAGCGAATAATAATTTATTCTAGTGCATTCTGTGTTTTCTGTTTTAACGCTATTGAGAAGAAGGATCTCAAACTTATTATGCGTTAAAATCTCACATCAGAGGGCGCAGATTAGCTCCCTCCTCGGCTTGAATGTTTTCATCAAGCCTTGCCGTGACAATTACATATCTCAATAATATCCCGCATCAAACGATGTGCAGTATATATCCTATTTATTTTCTGTAGAAGCGATGTGGAATTACAGAAATTATTTAATTAACACAAATAATGTGGGAAAGGCCTAAATCTCCTAAATAGTAAAAAAAAACATCTTATACTATGTTTCCTGAGCCCTCTAGAATCTCGCAAACTGTCCCAGACAATGAAATTTGTGTGTTTGCGTGTGCGGATTGGCGAGTGGCCCCGATAGGGTCCCAAAAATAGCAATGCCTCTTCCTTTGCAAATAAAAAGGTTGCGACGGTAAACGTCCTCGCTATCAACAAAAACCAACACGAGACGCTACCCGCAGATCTAGCCAAGGCAACGCTCGAGAAAGCCTCTTCGATTTCCTCTCTGTGCGTTTGCTTGTCCTCCCCGAGGGATGCGATCGCTCGTCCACGCCGCCGACATTGTCGACGCCCAATACTATTTCGGGCCACATTAGGCGTTATTGGGGAATCCCGCAAGCCGCAACGCATCTCGCTTTAGGAGCGCGGCACGTGATGGAGTGGTGGCGGCGCCCACGGAGTCGGTAATAAAAGCCTCAGGTCGACTCGGAGTACCCTTATCCCAGGCGCAGAACAAACACGCAATTTTCCAGAGCGGCATATAGCATCGGCGTCGTAGACGCTACGTTTTTTACGCGAAACCGGAGTTGCCTGGGCTCAACGAGAATGAGAGGCATCTGGCGCAAGAATCAGTATTAAAAAGAAGGGATGTTGTACGAGTCAATCCTAAAGGACAGACATTAGGGACGCTACGATATCACAGTTGAGGCGCATGTAGTTCGATCGTCTATATCGAGTACCGGTACTAAGAATTTTATTACAGGCAAGCATGCTCTATACCCATCTTTTAAGTTAAAATGAAGCTCCCCACAGTCAAATAATAAAAAACAGGAAAACCATTCCTATTCGCAAATCCGCGGATGCATTCTCAGAGCAAAACTACAACGACGAGGGATTCCGCGATAAGGATGATTTTATTCTCAGCCAGTGAATGTAACTTGAAAATGGGGATAACAGACCGAACTAGGAATTGCAATATTTCCATTGCACTCCGTAATTTTTGTGTGCGCATCCCGCAATTAATTACATTTTTTTTAACAGCGAAGCTGTTTAAGCCAGCCGTAATGTTTGTTTCGTATCAAGAACTCCAGCGAAGTAGCCATAGCAACCAGGAGGGCGGCGCAGCGCATGCGCACGCGGTCTCTTCCTTTCCACCTCCCTCTTTTCCCGACCCCTGCCTCTCTTCTCTCCGCCAGGAGATAAAAGAAAAGGTGAACGCTTGCACTAGGCCATGCAAAGTTCAAGACCACGATGTAACGTATATACTCTTTAGGTGAGGTCACTGGCGAGACGATGATCGACAAGATAATGTAGCAACGGCGCGCGTCCGTCGGCCCGGTGACGGCAGCGGACACCTATAGGCGAGAAGACCCAACTTCAGTTAAAACGAAGGCTAGAGCTTGCGAGGGCAAGGAACGCACGGACCACAAGCAGCCAGAGAACAGCGTCTGCAAGCGGCGTCATGACGCCGTTCTGCTTCGTCGAGGTGATGCCCTCTCCCCCACGCTGTCCCCTCACTACGGTGACCTACTTTCGCGCGTCCTTCAATCATTTCGGATTTCCCGCCAAGCACAAGAAGCCGAGAAGTATCCGCACCTAAAGAGTACGCGAAGCTGGTCGATTCATTGCGTCTATTATCTGTAGCTAGGTTGAATTTGGCTATGTCGAGGTTTAAGCTTAGTTGTAGCTAGGCCTATACTCGTGTACTTCTTCTGTGATAGTACTGGAAAGGTGCGCGGCGGTAGCGCGACGGTGCGGAGGAGCATGACGTCATACCAGCTGTGGCGCGGCAATAGCGCGGAGGTGGCGTGATGGCGCAGCGCACCTTTCCAGTACTACCGCAGACTTTCCAGTACTGATGACGTACACGAGTATAGGCCTAGCTACAACCAAGTTTAAACCTCGACATAGTGAAGTTCAACATAGCTACAACCAAGAGACGCAATCAATCGGCAAGCTTTACTGTGTCTTGAGCTTTGCGCGGCCTAGTGCAATCTTTCGTTTTTTTTTTTTCAGTGAACCTATGGTTAATATACTGTTGCTGGCGGGTGTAATGAAATAATTTAAATGCGGTGATTTAACATCCCAGAGCTGCACAATGTGCTATGAGCGCCGCCCAAATGAACGGGTCCGCATTACCTTCACCATCTGCGATTCTTTCACACGCAATGAAACACAGCACAGGGGCGTTTTCTTTTCCTTTTTGCATTGTGCAACAATCGTGAGGTGGCCGCCGTGGCCGGGAAGATCACCCGTTACTTCCTCGTGGTCATCAGCGCTATGCTACATGGCATGAGCCACCGCAGGAAGTACAGATGAACTCGACCCGTTTAATCAACAACTTCTCTCACATGTCCTTCCTATACATTTACTGTCCTTAGGTTCGGTACACATCTTATAACATTTGTTGACGTTAACACTGTCTTCAAACAATGTTAGCAACGAATGGTTGAAACGGACAGCGGTGGCGCACAATTTATTCGCTATGCTACACGAGTGCTTTCCTATGGGTTTCTCTACCGATTGCGCCGCACCTATATGTATAAAATGTAAGCGTGCTCCACACTCACCTTGGTGTTTCAACTTTGAAACTTAATTTTATCTATTTGTACCTTTCCAGTTCAATTTGATGTTGCAACCAATGCAAGCTGTCTACCAGTTACTGTGACCTCCTGGGTCACGTTTACAACGAGTGCGTGCATGTGTGTGTTTGTGTTTGTGTGTGTGTGCGTGCGCGTGTGCGTGTGCGTGCGTGTGCGTGTGCGTGCGTGTGTGCGCTTTCTAGTGCTCGTGCTTGCCCTCTCGCCTTTGTTTTTTCTTCTTTTTCTTCATCCCTTACCCTTGCTCCAGAGTGGAGCAAAAACTGCAAGCTTGTCTTGCGGTTAATTTTGTCGCTTTAAAGTCCCAATTTGCCCTCTCTCGGGAGTTTCGCTAAGACCTTTTCGCTGGTTTTTAATATTTCTCGTATAGATAAATCCCGTTCCTTGTCAAGTGACCTACAAAATCTATGGGCCGGCTAATGTGTTCTATGACGCAGTTGAAACAACTCCACTATACGTATGTAAACGGGCGTAGAGGGTGCCTGCTACTGCTGTCGTCGCTTGCAAGTAATATAAATAAAATATTTGCAAGGATATGGCCGATATCCCATTGAGGTGCATGTACCAATACCTACTTTATAAAGAATCATCGTTCACTATTGATGCGATCCCGAACAGGAGTGATGTTCTACTGAAGTGCGCGAAACTAGTTTGCGACATCAATAGTTGCCGTACTTTTAGTCATTTCTGAGAAACCTTGAAATTGCTACGCTACATCCGCCAATAAATTTCTGCGCATTGTTTACTGAAGTTGGTATCGCATACGGACATTCATTGTGGGACCTCGGTCAGCTTTCAATACTTCTATATTTGTGACTATACGGAGTCTATCTTATTGGTTTATCTTAAATGGTTATCCTTGCAACACAATCATGACCCGCATGAAATGACAAATAAAGCTTTCGCCTCTTACGATACGAATGCAGTATTCGCACGTGCATGTTTTGTGTAATAATCATAATATCTCCAGGGTTGGCCACAAATGAATTTATAAAACAAAGAATCATTCCTTGGGTAAAAATCAACCACAGCTGTAGAATAAGGTACTGCTTTGAACATAGTGAGATACTTGTGCAATTTTGATACTTCAAGAACTAATGAAGGCTAAGGCAGGTAACCAGCATCATCAAAATTATGGAGAGAAGAGACCCTTGATTCGCGAAAAAAAAAGAAATAAATGGCTTGTGCCTTCCTCCTGCAGCATTTATTCTGTCTTTCTTAACCTGCATTTTTCATTACACGCGTTGCAAAGCGCTCAAACAATGTAGGACTTACTTTTACGCACTGCGCTCTGCAATATTTCCCTGCGTGCTGCCGAAATTTGCAGGTATGTATAGTATTGTCGTTTTCGCGCACCGTTCTCAGGTGACATACCCGAACAGGTGCTCTCTTAATACTTGCTGCCAACTGCTCGATGACTGTAGTCTTTCTGGAGTCACGGAACTTGTCACGCCTAAGGCTGGAGTCACGTGGCAGGATAGATAGCCGGTTAAGCCTAGCGGACGAGCATACATGATGTGGCTGAGTGCTGCTCAATCGCGTGGAACAAAGGAAGCCGCTGACGAGCTGCTTGTGCACGATTTGTCTCAGCTCAGCGGACGTAAGACTTCTCTGCGGACTGATTAGGCAGTCCGGTCCTTCATGTGAATGTAGCGTGAGCATACGATGCTCGTGGAGTTCGGAAAGGAAGTTTTGAATACCGAATAGCCGTAAAGCCTGGAGCGGCCATCGTTTCTACAAACACGGCCACGATGTTCTCACAGTGACGATTCACGACATAGTATGCTCCGCTGAAGAAGCTTTATCGAGCCTAAACTTTTGAACAACTGTCCTGTGAGATACAAATGAAGTTGGTATGCCATCCAAAAATGACACCTCTATCACGCGTCTTGATTTCTACTACAAACACTTCCTCTGGGTGCCCGTCGCTCCCTGATGTCTTTCCAACGTGTTGGCTCCTCTTTCTGTGTTTATCAGCTATTATACCGCAATGGGGGAGCCGATGTGCTGAGGATGCTGAAAGTATGGTAAAAAGAGCCAAATTGTAAATAAAGAACAGCGGCCGCCGGACTGCGCAGGCATGGTGAAATCCGGAGGTCTCAAGCGAAATACAATTTCCTCGCAGTTTTTTCTTCACTTTCTTTCAGGCATAAAACAAAACCGATCGAAAGTTCAGAATGCACAGATTTTGAGCGACATCTGCCGCATAGCACAACAGCAGCCTCGCGCGCACTTTTTTCTGGTTCCCAGAGCCCAATTTCCTCGCCATCATTGTGTTGCGCCATGAAGCTATGGTGTTCAGAGAACACTGGCGGGAATTCTTTATTGAAGGCTCGGCGCATCGTCCTGTTTTGCTTCATGCTTGCGATGCTTCCAGCATTGAAGAAATATAGACGTGGATGACGACAGAGCGTGCGCGCGCTAAGTGCACGTTTCAGAAATATAATATGCAGGTCGGTCATCGAAACTTAATGTAGAAATCTGTGTCCCCGTCTCGAATGTCTAGGTTTCTATAGCAACGATGTTATGAATGCGTCATGCCTTTGTCTCGAAGATCACTTCAACTTTTCTTTTTCAGGCATTGGCTTTAAAACCCTTGCCTTCTATAGGCTGCAAGCTGTAAACCATTTGGCGGATATACAGGGCTAACTGTAATATACAGCTATAGCTTGGGCCAAGCATTAAAAATACAAACATAGCCCCTACGCGTGTCGTATTGGCGTAGTATTCTTCTGAGCCGTATGGAGCACGTCATGATATTTTTTTTCATTCCGCCAAGCTGGGTAATTTACAAAGCTTACATAATGAACTTTTTAATTATTAACTCTAGCGACAAATCTTCTATGCCAAAGTTGTAGCGCTTGTTCAGAAACATCTGATTATTTCATCTGTGCTAAGATAACTGCCCTGTCTATAATGTTTTTCTAGCCTTTCTTTAAAGTGCGCGAAATTTAAAAAAAATATCACGTGACTGCCAGCTAACGCGCCGCGCTTTTAGTGCTCTCACATTTTTGTAAGTCGAACGAATTAGCAAAGGCTGCTCCGCGTACACAGGTTGATTGAACATGCTGTCGGAACAATCTGGGCCCGAATTCACAAAAACTTCTTGGGCTAGAATTTTTCGCAAGAAAGATTTTTAGCCAATTCGAATACCAGACATATCATTAGCGAAGGCGGGTAGCCAATGGCGAAGCGAACTTACGAAAGAAAGACTTTGTGAATCTGACCCCGGTGTCGGCGTCGGCGGCGTTGTCCACTAGAGAAAATTATCTTTAGGTAAATGTATACGACACGTCTTGCGATATGACATGGCCTATTTGCGGATTATATTGCCCCACCATTATATCACTAAAGTTGCTCATACCTTGTCTTGCATCCTTGACAAATTGTTTCCTCGGTTTTTGAGAATGACAGCCCACAGTCGAATGTCATGAAGCAAAACACCGACAGTGCATGTATTTTATATTACACATTCTGAAGGATTTATCTGAGCAAACAAGAGCAGGACGCTGTTTTGTAGCGATGCCTCGCGCTCGATTCTTATTCGACTCACGGCCAGCTCATCCAGTTATTTCATTTTAGTTCATTTTATTTATGTGAGAAAGTCCCCAAGAACATTACTACGCCTTAGTATTGGTGCACTTGTGTTACACAAAGAACAGAAAATAAAAACAACAAACAAAACAAAAGCTGAAAGAGCAGTGGTGCAAAATGCAACAAGAAAATTTAATTACATCAAGCATGCAAGCCAGATAATGAGCAAATACAAGAGCTGAAAATATCAAGATTATACCGTAAGGTATTTTGTTGTGTCACAAGGCGTGTTATATCGTTAGAGATGCAGGAGGAGTTCACGTAGAAAATGCTGGGATTGCGCAAGTCTGGACGAGGCACGCAGAACGTTACAGCTATATAACAGTAACCGCGGACAGAATAAGTGGTTGTGAATTAGTTTATAAAAGAGAAAAGTAATCACGATATTTTCGCCATGTTCCTAGAGGTGTAGTACTACACATGCTCAGTACAAGCTCATAGGCATAAAATACACTGCGTCCCAGAAATCGATCGTACAGGATACAAACGAAACGTCGCTGAACACATTCAATTTTAGCCGCATTGGTCAAATTATTACAGTTCCATATGACAGAACTAAACTGTAACTTGGTGCGGACAAAAGAACAATACAACAGAACAACGCACTTGACATTCGTAAATTATTTGTCATTCTTTATATGAGACCTAACTTTCTGTTAGACGCATTAACAATGCTTGAAACATGTTCGAAAGTTAGTCGGAAGTTAACCAATATTCCTAAGTCGCGCGTAGAACTCGCTCTTTTCAAAGGAATGTTATCACGTGAGTATTCGTATGACAAAATGGTCATTTTGCGATTAAAGGAAGCAAGTGTCTTAGTTGGGTTTATAGGCACAAAGTTGGAAGCACAGCACTCCGCGACAGAATTCACATATTCCTGTAATAATTCACACTCCTGCGCTGATTCTATGTCACGGTAAAGCTTAATATCATCAGCGTACAAAGGGAGAGGCGAACGACTCAATCAATCTGCAAGATTATTAACAAAGATATTGAAGAATAATGGACCTAAGATAGACCCTTGCAAAACACCGGAAGTTGATTCATAAGCCAAATAGTGCTTAACAGCAACACGAACAAAATATAACCGAGTGGACAGGTAGTCTTTAATCAATGTGCACCGGCTGGTGCTAACGCTGTAACTTAAGAGTTCATGGATAAGAAGGTCATGAGAAACAACATCAAACGCTTTTTGACTGGTCGAAGTATACTATGTCGCTGATTAGCAACAGCGAGTCCCGCAGCATCAAGAAAAGAAACAAGGTTTGTTTCCATAGACCTGCCTTGAACAAAGCCATGTTGGCATATACTAATCTTATGCTTAAAGAAAAACAACATATGTGTAAACAGAGCTATTTCAAACACTTCTGCAAACGGAGACAAGAGGGACACGGGGTGACAATTTTTGATGTCGCTCATGCTGCCATTTTTATGATTTGGCACAACTATTGCATTCTTCCAACAAGAAGGAAACGCACTCGTACGCAACGCAAGATTTAAAATGTGCGTAAGAAGAGCAACATAAATAGAAGAACAACCTTTCATAAGAAAACTTGTTATTCGGTTGTAAGCAAGAGAATGGTTTGGTTTAGACTTACGGCCGGCGCGATATCGTGTTCTAAAAAACATGAAACGTTGAAATGGTCACTGAAGCTATACTGCAAGTCACCAGAGCTAGGGGCATGCGATGTATTCAAGAAAACTGAGAAAAAAATGTTCATCGAGTGCATTGGCAATATTGTCGCAGTTTCTAAGACTGCCACGAGAAGGATGATTTATGGAATTAATTACGGCACACTCAGAACTGTAATCCTTTACATAAGTCAAGAAACGTTTAGGATCTCATTTTACGCAGTCTTCGACAACCTTAACGTATGTATCACTGTCTTTACGCATTACGCGTTTCACCTCGCTTCGCAAGACACTAAATTTTGCCTACCACCCCGATGATTCTGTTTTATTGAACTTCCTATGGTACGTAAGCATTTTACGAAGTAAACCTCGAAATTCCTGAGAATTAACACCACGTAGGATAGCGCGCAGGGCGAAACTCATTGCCGGGAATGAATGCTTCCAAAGCACATCTTACATTATTAGTAAGCATGCTAACTGCTTTGCTGACGTCTGTGGCAAGGTACAATTCAAACCAGTCGACATCATTCAAATACTGGTAAAGACCTAGATAGCCACCGCTAGGAAAAACAACTGAGCGAAGAGGCTCGCTCGACACACGAATCGCCTCTAGAAACATTGCGAATTCGAGCGGAACATGCCGGGGGTCAATAGGAACTAAACCGCTTACAGCAACAAAAAACTCAGCAACCGAGAAATTAGCCAGAATCAGATCGAAAACATTTCCAGCTGTATTTTGAACCGTGTTAAACTTCGTTAATCCAAGAAATTCGATAAAGAATAACTGTGTATCACAGCTAAAGATACGGATGTCGCGCGTGGGGAATCCCAAACAATAGGCGGAACATTGAAATCACCAGCTATTAGGATATTATATTTGTATACATCCATAACTTTGACAAAGTCATTCATATGCTCAGAAAAGCGCACGTTACTTATGTCAGGAGGGACGTAGGCTGCGCGGAGCAGAACATTTTTGCCGCTTTTAACAGGAATTTCAACCCACACAGTTACTAGTACAATCTCAAGGTAAAGAAAACTGTTACAATACACGATTAGGTGGCCAACTGGGCTTGGTCATCAAACCCCTTTCCTTGCTGGATAACTTTTCCGTACTAATTGCCTGAAGAATTAGAGAAGTGTATTTATACATCTATTTAGTTTTTGAGAAAGAGGGCGTGGCTTCTGATGATACATCTGTTGTTTTGTCCTAAAAAAGCCACTTCAGTGGTTTCGCAGCGCCCTCCATGTCCTGCGTAATTATTCTTTGCGCGCTTTACCCGTACGACGCGAAATTCGAAATTTACCGCGTTATGAAGCGCCCTCGCACCCAAATGTACTTGGAAGAAGTAACTTAGCTCAGTGCCTAAAAAGGCAACCGCCTTGTCATTGCGTGGGCTAAGTCGCTGTCCCTAGCTCAGTCACTACCTACAAAAAGACGAAGGGTACGCGGAACCTGTGGCTCGCTATTAGTGGGAGCAGCAACACGGACTCCTTGACACTTCCAGGTGGTCGCCGAGTCTCGCTATATGAGCAGAGTTAGTTCCTTGAAATCTCTTTCACGACCGCTGGTGTCGCGGCGCTAGGGCATGTAACCACGTGGCACTTTTATTATGGCGCTCGCTGCGAGAAAAGCATGGCAAAAAAAAAAATAATTACGCTGGACATTGCGCAGCGGAAAACGCCTTCTTTTTTTTTTTTTTTTTTACTTTGGCTGAGGTTACTTCGGACACACTGTACAGGTGTCTACGAAAATAAACGTCCCCTTCAAAATAAGCAGCAGCTGTTTGGGAACTGGCTGTTTTAACAACCTTTACCAGAATGGCAGCTTCCTTATGTTTATTCAAAAGTACTTTCTACAAGACGGCATTTTTCGTATTTTAAATGTGCGTGGACAAAGAAAGGACAATAAATTTCACGTGCAATAAATGTGCCCTAATTAAAAGCTCATTAAATATAGGAGAGAAGTGAGCAAAATGCAATACATGCCATTAATGTTGTTTCGGCTTCAAATAAGAGGGAACACGGTTGCCGGGTTGTCCTTGTTTGTCCCTTTCTTGTTTCTGTCTTTTATATTGCGCTGAGTTACTTGTTCAGTTATGCCGGGAAGCTAATAGAAGAAGTCGCTGGCCCTAGCTCAGTCACTACCTACAAAAAGACGAAGGGTACGCAAATAGGCAAAGGTTTTACCACTCACTTTCTCGCTTCGGGTGACAAAGAGCAACAGTACGACTTGGAGTCTTCGTCATAGATGTGAGACCCGTACGTCGAGCTAAAAATTGTGCCGGCAGCTTAACCCTGTTACTCACAGTGTCAAGTAGTTTGTCAAAGCCTAAACGAAAATGAAAAAAGAAAATTGAAGCGACACTCGAAGCAGCTTCCTGGAACCGCCTACCGCTTCAGGCGATTCGCGACACTTGTTCGATGGCGGTTACGAGTTGTCCACCCTGATCGTTAAACAAACACGCAGTCAGAAGTCAACGGCTCCCTTCCTAAGAAACCCAGCATAAAACACAGTGCGAGAAAATGAAATGAAAAATAAGCTGACTGAACGTGACCTGCTTTCCGTTGACCTAAGCCGACAAAGAATGTTCGCTCTCGGTTGACTGTACTGTGAACCTTGTAGGCTTGAAAACAAAACAAATGAAATCGTGTCGACAACATCGACGACTAGCACTCGGGCCGTAGAGCGAGCCTGGGGAGGAAATGTCAGGGTTTTCATTCGAGAGCTGACAAGTTATTTCATCATTTATTTTTGTTGCTAATATTATTTCGCAGTGCTGTCTTTGTTTCGTGACAAGAGGAAAGAAGCGATCGCAGAGCCCGAAAGACGGGTTTGAGTTCAGTATTGACTTGGAGCGTGGCAGGGCAGCACTTATCGCGACGCAGACAGCCGTGAATCGCCATGTTGCACTTATTTCACGAGCACGTAGGCATAGGTAACGATTGAATTTCTCATCTGTTTATCATGAAAACGCCTACAACGAACTCGTTCACACCCGTTACATTGTTTAAAAGCGACAGCTTTGTTTAGTGACTCCGTTTACTTTGAATGAAGTACTTCGCGAAGATCTCATAGGTGAACGAGGTTCGAACTTGTTGATGTGCTTAAAAAAGCCTTCTCTTTGTTTTACGTCTCCGCGCCAACTCGACGCCACAACATTCTTTCCGGCTGACATAGTAGTGCATGGTGTCGTTGCTCTCAATGTCGCTTGTCGTGTCGTTACGCTTCCTGGAGGCAGCTGCCTCGAGCATAGCCGAGTGCGGCGGACGCACGTTAGGCGCCCATCACCGCCAAGTAGGAAACGGCGCTTCAATGGTAATGCGAAACATACACAAAAAGAAAGAAAGAAAGAAAGAAAGAAAGAAAGAAAGAAAGAAAGAAAGAAAGAAAGAAAGAAAGAAAGACATACAGCAGAGCAGGTTGACTATTCGTTCTGTGAGAAAGACACTTAAGACACTTAAGAAACTCGTTGTTTTTTTTTTTCTTTGTGGTGTTCTTATAAGTTAAGCGGGGTCGAAATTTTGCCATTTTTACGTCAAGGTGAATTTCGACATGTCGCCGCTACAGTGGCGATGTCCTTACCGTAGGAGGAAGAATATCCATGGGAAAGCTAGGTAACAAAATAAACAAGGGCGCATCCAGTTTGCAACCCTACGTCGGGAGAATGGGATTAAAGGATGAAAAGAAATAAGAAGAGAAAGAAAAGCATTAGAAGAATGAGCACGCATGGCTGCTCGCGGGGCCTACAATGGGCGATTGCAATCGATCAACGAATGCTCTCGCAAGAGAGCTACACGGCAGAGTTATGGGGCGCACTGATCGCTTTGTAGCTCTTAGTGAAGCAGATGCTGCAGGACGACAGATTTTGAGATGCGAGAGCATCTTATGCTCGGAGCAGAGTCCGTTCTGCGGCGTCCGCACTCATACTGCGCATGCGTAGCTCTCCCTCATTCTCCTCTCCTACGCAGGTGTGCGCTCTCTTCCTCCCCTCTTCCCTTCTCCGCCACAGGTGCGGCGCAGCAAATCATTGCATATAACTCTCTCACTCACTCTCTCCCTCTCTCTCTAAGGGTACGCCGTAGGTGGCGCAAGTGTCGCGGCGCAGTATAAAGTGCGCGTTCGCTGTGCTTCCGTCATTCTCTCTCTGTGCAACGATGTGCGAAACGCCATGAACAACGTCAACGTCGGCGCAAGTTGCAGTGGCAGCGCCACCGCCGAGGAGCAGAGGAAGGCTCGGGAAGCCGAACGTAAACGTCAGCGTCGGCAAGCACAAAGCCATCGTCTTCAAGATACCGCGCGCACCTACGCTACGAATCACGCACGATCTCTAAATAAAGACGCAACAGCCCCGTACAAACGTCTCCTCTCTTCTCAATACATTCTCTCACTAACTTTCATTGGGTTGTGTTGCTAAGTGAAAGGAAACGGAAACACGATGCGCACCCACCACGATGCTTTCGCATCCCACCATGGTTGCCCGTAGGGTGAGATGATGTGATTTTTGCGTCAGATTTATTCGTTTATTCATTCATTTATACACGATACCTCAAAGGTCTCAAAACGGGACAGCACATGAGGTATGGGCCGGTAGAAAAATGGCGGGGCAGGTTAGGTGGCGTGACTTGATAGATGGTCTTCAATGGCAACTTTGAAATGAGAAATGTCGGTGATGAAGGCGATGCCAGAGGAAAGGGTATTCCATTCTCGGGCTGTGCACGAAGAAAGAACGCTGACACGTAGTGGAATGGGCGCGCGGTTAAAACACAGCATTGCGATTTGTATGGCGGGAGAAACGACGGAATGGTGATTTGGTTACCTGTGGGCCGCGAATGAAAGAACCTAAAAAATAAAAGAAGGCGAGCACTTTTGCGGCGGGAGGTGAGCGAGGGAAGAGACAACCGGCATTTTAAGGCTGAGACACTTGTGTTATAGGAGTAGTCAAAAAGAACGAATCTGGCAGCACGGTTCTGCACCGATTCAAGGGAAATAATCATGTTATCCTTGTGGTTGCCATAAATAGCACCCGCATATTCTAGTTTAGAACGGATGAGGGTTTTATATGCAAGCATTTTAACAGTGGGAGATGCTGAAGACAAGGTACGGCGTAGATAAACTAGTAATCAATTGCAGGACTTAGTTAAGTGATGATTATGATAGGTTCAAGTTAAATCCCTCGATATATGCATTCTTAGGTATTGAAATGTATCACAGTGTGTTAAAATAGAGTTTGTAAGGGAGTATGAAGGCACTGCATAATTACGACGTCGATGAAAGGACACGTGGAAACACTTACCGACGTTGAGGAACATGCACCATTTGCGGCACCATGCCTGGCTTTGGAGGACTACCTGAAGAGCGGAACAGCCTATAACGCATTTGTTATTTGGCGGTATAAAACGCAATCATCCGCAAAAAGGCGAATGCTGATGATAAGTTAAGTGGAAGGTCATTATTATATATCAGAAAGAGGAGAGGCCCAAGAAAGAGCCTTGGAGCACACCAGATAGAACAGGGGATAAGGTTGAAGAGATCGAGTTAGCGGAAACACATTGAAGGCGATGGGTTAGAAATTCACCGATCCAATTCACAATGTCTCTTTGAAGGTTGAGGGGGGAGAGTTTATGCAGGAGAAGGATGTGTGACACTTTATCGAAAGCTTTTTCGAAGTCCAAAAATGGAGCGTCAATGGGGATGTGGCGATTGAAATGAGAATGTAGTAAATCATGGAGGAACAGAGCAAGCTGAGTGTCCCAAGAATGAGCTTTGCAAAATCCGTGCTGGTTAGGATGAAAGAAATTGACATGTGACAATAAAGCGGCAATGTGTGAATGTATGACGTGCTCCATGAGTTTTGAACAAACACTGGTGATGCAAATTGGACGGTATTTGTTAGAATTTGTACGGTCGCCTTTTTCAAAGATGGGAATTATTTTACCACCTTTCCCGCCACTGCGGACTGATCCAGTTGTGAGAGACTGTTAAAATATTAGCGCTACTTTCCCGTCACTGCGGACTGATCCAGTTGTGAGAGACTGTTGAAATATTAGCGCTAGAAAAAGACTACTGATGTGCATAGTGCTTTTTAATACCTTGGAGTTAATGCCGTAAGTACCACACAAAGACGAATTCTTTAATGAATAAATAATTTTATCAATTACGTTCACGTCAAAAGTAATGTTTGCCATAGAGGAATAAGTAGAAGGTGGCAATACTGGAAGAATTTCAGGGCAGTCTTTAGTGAAAACAGAACAGAAAGCAGTGTTTAAAGCATCAACGACCTCGGTTTCGGGGACTGGGGAGCCAGAACTGTCACGGACAAAAAAAGTGTTGGACCATTGGGGATTAATGCATTGCCAGAAGCTTTTCGGGTTATTGTACAACATAGAGGGTAACATGGTTGAAAAAAAAAACAAGTTTGGCCTCTGAGACCTGCTTGTCGTATTGCTTGATTGCCAGGTTATATTTCTCCCACTTAAGTTCGGATTGAGAACACTTTGCGGAACGAAGGCGACGTTTTTTCTTGTTGATTAGACGTTTTAGCGTGCTAACACACCACGGGGATTGTTTCCATTAATAAATTGTTATGGTAGGAACGTACATTTTAACTACACGCAAGAATTCAGATTTAAACAGTAACCAGTTAGACTCAAGTGAACGAAGACAGAATTCAACCGTTAAATTATCATAAAAGATTGTTATATCTCGGGTCATGCTGTTATAGTTGCCTCAGCCATAAAGCATAAGTGTTTTTTTTTTAGTTTTTGTTTGTTTGGATAGATGGCTGAAAAAGTAGCGTGATGATCACTGAGGCCATTCAAATACATGATACGGGAAAGGTTCCCAGGGTGTGAAGTTAGCACTAAATCCGAGATATATGAAGAATGGTCTGTGGTGCGGGTGGGATGCTGACATTTTGGGATAATCCAAATGTTACACACGTACTGATGAACTCGTGGGCCATGTTAATTTTTGCTATCAAGGAAGCTAGATACGACCAGTCGATTGACGGAAAGTAAAAATCACCTAGCAGTAGGCCAGGTGTCTTTGGATACGAGGTAGTTATCTTGCATAAGGCGTCGTGGAAAGGTGGCCGAAATGAAGTGTGGGCAGCAGGAGGGCGATAACAAATGTCAAGGAGGATTCGCGGGAAGGTGGCGGTATAGTAGAGCCATAGCATTTCAAGAGGTGACGATATGTTTACCGGGATGCAACGTAGTTCACGACTCGTTGCGATAAGGACGCCACCACCACGAGTATCATCGGGTTGATCTTTGCAGAATAATCGAAGTTGGAATGGAGGGGCAGAATCTCAGAATCCAGAATAGACGAGTTAAGCCATGTTTCAGTTAGGCAAAACAACATTACATGAAGATAAGCTGAGCAGGCTACATAAGGAATCACGCTGTGGAATGACACTGCGGATATTCGTATACGAAAAATCCATAGAAAAATGACTAAGTGAGACGGATTGAAGCTTCGATCTTGGTAACTGCTAAGACTTGAGTTGAACTACTTATATCGGCATGCTGGTCAAAATTATAGGTTTTGTTGCCACAAACGAGACAGTGAATGGCTCATACCCCCGTAAGCGCCAAGGTTACTAGATTACCTCTTCAGTTTGCAAACTCCGGCACCGCGGATGTCACCCTTCTTTGTACCGCCGAGCGGGGGAGCGCTCGTCGCCGTTTGAACGGTTTGACGGAGGTGTCGGCGGTGCGTACGGCTTCTTGGCCGCCACGCTGGCGTAGTCAACGCAGGCGTGGTCTTGTGTCGGGTGTTTTTTTTTTTTTTTGCCTTCAACAAATCTAGTAACATTGAGTTCAACTTTAATGCGTAGTGATCGCAATCCCTGTGAGTCCCAGCGAGATCTATCGACACAGCTCGTGCGGCGTGTGCTCCCGCTGCAACTTGTGACAAGAATGCACTTTTTCCCCCGATCGTTTAGAAAGCAAGGAAAAGATGGCTGTAGCAAACAAAACAGCGCGTCTTTTGAAACTTTGGCCTTTGATATGTGATTCCCAGTTGATGTTTGTTGCATTGTTCAAAAAGCTGAGAGTCACTTTAGCATGCGCTAAAAAGAATGAATGCGAAAGCGTGCGCGCTCACGAGAAATTCATTATATTACTCGATATTCTCATTCGAATGCGTCGTGAGTTTAAAAAATCAAATTAAATTCTGGTGTTTTATATGTTCCAAAACCACGATATGATTATGAGGCACGCCGTAGTGGGGGACTCCGGGTTAATTTTAAGCACCTTTAACGTGCAATTACTTCCTATTACTTGTTCTTTCCTACAAAAAGTCGTGGGTTCGAGTACCTTAAGTGTACCCTAATGAAATTCTCTGTAATTAAACCAAAGCTCGTGGGTTCGAGTGTCTTAATTAACTACATCTTGACTAAATGCGCCTTAATTAACATCGCCTTAACAAACACCAATGGTTGAGGATTCGACTCCCACCAACGGTCGTGGGTCCACGTGTCATACTTAACTATATCCTAATTAACTGAGTAACACCTTAAGTAACACCAAAGGTCGTGGGTTCGAGTGCCTTAATGAACTCAATGTTACTTAAGGTAGACCTAACTAAGGCACTCGAAACCACGACCTTTGTTGGTGGCACCATGAATTTAGGTGCCGTAACACCGGACGTCGGACTTTTCGGCCCATGAGCCATCTGCGGTTTTCGCCTTAATAAATTGTTTTCAATTTGACTTGTTTTCTTCTCATCGTGTTTCGCGTTTTACAGCTTTAAAAACGGCGAGCTTTCACTGAAGTACTTCGGTATCTTGCTTTAAGGAACGCGTATCCTGGCACTGAGTGTTCTCGAACAAACGAGTGGTCCTAGGTTTCAATATTTTCGGCGGCATCAGATGTGTATGTTCCGTGACCCATCGTAAACCCGTAATCTTATATAGAACTGAATTAAAAAGAACTGAACCCGATTAATCTTCACAGCTGAATGGATAAGAGTCCCGCATAGCACTAACTAGATTGAGGCATCTCAGTCACATCTCTGCCGTGTGGAATCGCTCTAGTGGCTGAAACGATACTCTAGTTGCACAATCGAAGTAACGTTTGCTCACAATCTCGGAAATAACTCCCCTTACACAGAATTACTGCGTAAATTGCGTTTAACGCAGCGCGCCGGCTCCGTAACCATGATGCGACCGGGCCAACGTAGGGTGCCTCGATGCCAGCGCCGCCGTTCAGGGTGGTGCCATCCTTTGACCGCGCCCACGCCGCCGCTTTCTCGCTGCGACGTCATCTTGAATCACAGCGAGCGGTTGCGATTGCTTGGTGCCGGTGCTTAGTTCGAGACACAGTGCGCGCGGATGCTTCGCTGACGCTTCTACTTGCTGGACAGTGTTCAGCCGCATGAATGACAAGCTATCAAGCGAGTCGACATGACGGGCTGTTGTGTTCCTGTGATGATTTGATCTTCCTAGGTCAACGAAGGGTTGTTTACCCGGGAATGTATTTGTACTTGCACGGTTCGAATTATTGTGGCCACCACTGAGACTAATTCACAGTGGGGAAAAGAAACAACGAAGCCGATTGTTAACAAGACATGAACATATAATTAACACAAACTGTCACACACAAACTAACTAACCAAAGTTCATGCACTTTTAAATGTTCTCTCACAATAAATAATTATATATATATAACAGTAATTAAAGTTCGTGACCGGTCACAATTACTTGGTAGCGTCGGTGCAGCGCTGTACGGGGCGGCGTTGTGACGGCGTCAGATGTAGTGCGTCGGTCGCGTGAGTATAAGACGATGAGACACTACTTGCGTCTTGACGATCGTCCGCAGCTCGGCCAAGAAGTCACAGGAGGAAAGTAGGTAGGGCTTGCCTTCAGCACCATGTCACTGCAGGACCCACGGACACCAAAGGCTGGAGGTAGAACAGAGGCCGGATCGTCGCTGAAGTTATGAAACTCGGGCCCGCAGCCCGACAGCTTCGCTTCTCCGCCCGGCCCTCCTGAAGTCTTTGAGACTCGGACCCACAGTCAGACAGCCTCACTTCTCCGACGGGTGCTCTTGAGGTCTTGAGGTTCGGACCCAGAGCCCGACAACCTTGCCTCGACCACCCCGCACACCGGCCTTCTTTTTTCGAACCCTGCCTTCCTTCTCTTCTTCTTCTGCTCCCTCCTCCAGCAATCGTGTGTCTTCGTGATTCGCTGTTGGCCGAGGTGCCGCGTCAGGCGAGCACGCGCCGAATCCCGCCGTTCTTTTTCTTCTTTTATGGTTACTGATCGTCCGCCGCACCAGACACGCGCACATAAGTCTTTTATACATGACAAAAAGTCCCCCTTTTCGAA
This sequence comes from Dermacentor silvarum, assembly GCF_013339745.2. NCBI lineage: Eukaryota > Metazoa > Arthropoda > Arachnida > Ixodida > Ixodidae > Dermacentor > Dermacentor silvarum. The sequence continues at coordinate 53,067,144 of NC_051159.1, read as the reverse complement.
AAGTTTTTTTTTGATGAAGCGAAAATAATAAAAAAAAAACTGTGGCGATGCGCGTGGTCTCGTGAGACTTTATACAGTGCATGTACTAACAGATTGAGCGACATGCAGACTTCAACCACAAAAAACAATAAAAGAAACAAGAAAGCATACAGAAGCATGAACTCCCAAAGTGCAAGATTCAATAGCTGATCCTGACCTACTTAAATAATCTGCTCCAAACTTTTCTGAGGAATGCCTTTGATACCCCCATCTGCTTCAGCTTTAAAGCGTGGTAAGGGGCTTCATTTTCTGGTTCGTCAATCACTATAAACGAGGAAGTTTGGAACCTAGCTAGTGGTTGGCACTCTTCATACCGCTTCAGCATGTTGATGTGGAATAATTTAGTGGTATGGCCTACGTCCAACCAGTAGTCAAAGTTGTTTTTCTTTCCAGTGACTACAAATGGTCCCTTCCATTGCATCATGAGTTTGTTATCACTGGTTGGGAGGAGTATGAGTGCACGATCTCCTATCTTCAGCTGTCGACGACAACTGTTTCGGTCGTAGTACCCCTTTTGAGTCTTCTGAGCTTTGCACAAGTTCTGGTGAGCTAACTTCAAAGTCTCTTCTAGTCGGTTTCTGAGGTCGAGAACGTATGCATATGTCGTCTTAACATCTTCCTTCAGCCTGTCTCTGTCCAGAGATCCTTGAGTATAGCCAAGGGTCCTCGTACTTGTCGTCCGTATATCAATTCAAATGGCGAAAAACCGAGGCTGGTTTGTGGCACCTCACGGTACGCAAAAAGAAGAGGAGCAAGATATCGATCCCAGGCTTTTGGTTTCTCTTGGCATAGTTTCCGCAGCATCATCTTAAGGGTTCCGTTGAAGCGCTCCACCATTCCATTACACATTGGATGATAAGGCGTTGAACTGAGATGCTTGATGGCGAGTAAATCATTGATTTCTTTCATCAACTCTGATGTAAAACAAGATGCCTGGTCACAAAGGATCTCGTGTGGGAAACCGATCCTTGAGAACATCTCAACCAACCCTTCGACTACAGTTGCTGAGTCAATAGAAGGTAAAGGGATGGCGTCCGGGAAGCGAGTTGCAAAGTCCACAAGAGTGAGTATATATCGGTTGCCCTTACTCGATGTTGGAGTCAAGGGACCGATGATATCTACCGCTACCCGTTCGAATGGGGTATCTATAAGCGGCGTTCGTCCAAGTGGAGCCTTGCCCACTCTACCTTTTGGAAAGGTTCTTTGACATACATCGCACGATCTCACAAATCTTTTAACGTCCTCTTGGACGCCGGGCCAATAAAATGATCCAAGGACCCGTTCCGTGGTTTTCCGTATGCCTTGATGCCCAGACAAGGAGTTGTCATGTGCCTTATTGAGGACTTCGAGGCGTAGGCACTTCGGTACCACTGCTTGATCGATTATTTTTCCTGGGCATAGGAGCTGTACAATATGCTTTCATCCAGGTACAACGAATGGGCGGTTGTACCTTTTCCCGGAATATTTTTTCCGATTTTGCTTCTACAAACTTGAAGTGTTGTGTCTTCCTGCTGCTTTGTCCGAAACATTTCTCTTGACAATTGTAAGGCTCCAACGCTCACCGGGGACCATGGTTTCGAGATCTTGGCACCCACTATAACCTGCAGAGAACCACTGTCTTCTTTCGTAGTGCTCATCTCGCGTGATTACTTGCTACAGAAGTAAACGAGGATGCTTTCCAATTGGGATCTGGCTTCCATGGGTTGGCGTGCTCCAGGAACGTTACCAATGATCACATCATACAATGGTCTCTCCATGCACTTTGCGACCGTAACACCGGAGAAGTACGGTGATGAAATGTTGACTTCCGCTTCCGGAACGTTAATAGAGCTACCATCAGCCAGTAGTATGATAGACTCAGTGCCTATCATTGCTTCGTCCGGTACAAGATCTCGTCGTACGACTATACTATTGCTTCCTGTATCTCGCAGAACCCAAACGGTCTGTCCAAAAGCTCTCCTTTCAACACCGGCATGTCAAAAGACTTGCTAGAGCAGACTCCCAAAGCATTAGAAAATGTCTCATCTTGCTGCTTGGTACTACGTTCAAAGCATTCCCGTGCATCTTTTTGCTGGTCGGGAGGTAGTATGCAGCATGCTGATGAGCCTTTGGCACCTGGTTCATTTCGTCTGCATGATTGCACATCGTGTCCATATCGGCGGCAATATTCACAATATGGCTGTTTTGTCTTCACACTGGCAATCCGATGTCTTGTGTCCTATCTTATCACATATGAAGCAACGGACTTGAGACTTCACACCTGGTTTCTCATTCGTTTCTTTGCCAGGATTTTGTTCTAGCCTCTCCTTGAACACCAGCAAATTATGCTGCCTCTGTGCCTCCAAATAGTGATCGGCCGCTTCCGAGGCCTCATCCACGGTCTTGCAGTTTCTCTCACGAAGAAAAAGCGCCAAGCGACTATGGCAGTTATTCAAGAATTGTTCTGCGACTATCAAGTCTCGAACTGCATTGAACGTCTTCCCCTGGTTTGCCATCTCCACCCAACGGTCGAAGTAGCTGAAAAGCCGAGTAGCATACTGCTTGCCGGCTTCTCCATCCTGTGGTTTACTTTGCCGAATCTCTCTCGGTATCCCTTCAGCAGTAAACCGAAATCGTTTTAACAATGCTAGTTTTGCTTTGTTATAATCTAGAGAGTCTTCGAGCGATAAACGACCAAACACTTTGAGTGCTTCCCCACCGAGGCACAAGCTGAGGAGCGGTGGCCCACTTTGCTTTTGGCCAGCCCTGTCCAGTCGCTACATGTTCAAAGCGCTTTAAATATGCGTCGAGGTCATCTCGAGAATAATTGAACATGGGGATAAGATTATGTGGGTTGATGGGGGCCGAGACTTCCGCTTGGCTCGTGTGACCTTGCACCATTCCCACTCCCACTGCTTTCTCCCACCTCAGCGAGCCTCAGACGCAACTGCAAATTCTTTTCTTCTAGCTCAAGGCTGCTGTTTGGTCGCCTCTCTTTCCGCCGGCCCGTTCCTCACGCGCCTCTCATCTTCCTCCCGAGCTTGGCTACTTGCTCGTCCTGACCAATTTCTTAACTTCCGCGCCCTGCAGCCCCAAGCGTTCACCCAACGTAATAAATTCTGCCAAACTCATATTCACTTGTCGCTAAAGCAACTGTGAACAACCGGCTTCGTCCTGTCGCGGACGCCAATTTGTGATGATTTGATCTTCCTAGGTCAACGAAGGGTTGTTTACCCGGGAATGTATTTGTACTTGCACGGTTCGAATTATTGTGGCCACCACTGAGACTAATTCACAGTGGGGAAAAGAAACAACGAAGCCGATTGTTAACAAGACATGAACATATAATTAACACAAACTGTCACACACAAACTAACTAACCAAGGTACTAAGATTAATATAAAAGTTCATGCACTTTTAAATGTTCTCTCACAATAAATAATTATATATATAACAGTAATTAAAGTTCGTGACCGGTCACAATTACTTGGTAGCGTCGGTGCAGCGCTGTACGGGGCGGCGTTGTGACGGCGTCAGATGTAGTGCGTCGGTCGCGTGAGTATAAGACGATGAGACACTACTTGCGTCTTGACGATCGTCCGCAGCTCGGCCAAGAACTGCAGGAGAAAAGTAGGAAGGGCTTGGCTTCAGCACCACGTCACTGCAGGACCCATGGACACCAAAGGCTGGAGGTAGAACAGAGGCCGGATCGTCGCGGAAGTCATGAAACTCGGGCCCGCAGCCCGACAGCTTCGCTTCTCCGCCCGGCGCTCCTGAAGTCTTTGAGATTCGGACCCACAGTCCGACAGCCTCGCTTCTCCGCCCGGTGCTCTTGAAGTCTTCAGGTTCGGACCCAGAGCCCGACATCCTTGCTTCGTCCCTCGTGCACCGGCCTCCTCTTCGAACGCTGCCCTCCTTCTTCTCTTCTTCTGCCCCCTCTTCCAGCAATCGTGAGGCGCTGTGATTCGCTGATTCGTGATTCGCTGATTCGTGATTCGCTGTTGGCCGAGGGGCCGCGTCAGGCGAGCACGCGCCGAATCCCGCCATTATTTTTCTTTTATGGTCACTGATCGTCCGCCGCACCAGACACGCGCACATAAGTCTTTTGTACATGACAAAAAGTCCCCCTTTTCGTAAAGTTTTTTTATGAAGCGAAAATAAGTAATAAAAAAACTGCGGCGATGCGCGTGGACTCGTGAGACTTCATACAGTGCATGTACTAAACAGATTGAGCGACATGCAGACTTCAACCATAAAAAAAAATAAGAAAGCATACAAAATCATGAGCTTCCTAAGTGCTGGATTCAATAGATGATCCTGACCTACTCAAATAATCAGCTTCAACATTTTCGGAGCCTCTTATGTATTCGACCTTGAAATAACATTCTTGAAGAGCTAGGCTCCATCGAAGAACTCTGCTGTTGAGATGTTTAGCCCGCGACAAATACAACAGATGTTGGTGATCTGTTTGGATGTAGTTCCGTATAGAAAAAGGTGGAACTTCTCGATCGCCCACACTAATGCTAAGCATTCCCTTTCAATGGCGGAATATCGAGTTTCACGTGAGATAAGCTGCCTGCTCGCATAGAAAACGGGATGAAGAACCCCCTCATGTTCTTGCATTAAAACTGGACCTATGCCGGTGTCAGAGGCGTCTGTGCGGAGAAAAAATTCCTTCTGGAGGTTAGGCGCCCTTACAATGGGTTTCGAGCTTAGCGCGTTCTTTAGATCCTGAAATGCATTTTCTCTTTGAGGGGTACAAATCACGCGGCTGCTTTCTCTCTTTCGCGTTAATTCAACAAGAGGTCGGGCCTTCTCAGCGTAATGGGGAATGAAGTCTCGGTAATAACCAGTGAGTCCAAGAAAAGAACGTACTTGTTTCTTGGTTTCTGGTTTTGGAGCATTTAATATCTTTTCTATCGTGCTGTAGACAGGTTCTATCTTATTGCCTCCTAACCGGTGGCCTAAAAATATTATCGAAGTGGTTCCTATTTCAAAATTTTGAGGTTTGACTGTTAACCCTGCGCTCCGAATTCTTTCGAACACCTGCCGGAGCGTGTAGACATGTTCCTCCCAAGTAACTGTGGCTACTAGCACATCATCTATATAGTGCACAACGTTATTCAAGCCAGCTAGAAGAGTGCGCATGAGGCGAGTGAAAATTGCCGAAACTGAGTTAATGCCGAAGGGCATAAACAGATTGGTAGTGTCCGGATTGTGTGGAAAATGCAGTCTTGGCTCTGGACTTCTCTTCTAGTGGTACTTGCCAATAACCCCTTGTGAGATCCAGTTTTGAAAAATAGATCTTGTTTCCCACTTCCGCGAACATCAATTCCGTCCTTGGTATTGGCACTGCATCCGAGACTAGCACACTGTTAATGCGCCGGAAATCAATGCACGCTCGGTACGTTTTGTCTGGCTTTTTAACGAACTAGAGGTGAATTGTAGAGAGAATTTGAGCGTTCGATCACGCCTAGCTGTAAAATGTCATTTTCCCGTTCAACAATCTCCTTCATGGAAAAGGGCAAAGGATATTGCGGTGTGTTAGTCGGTTCTGAAGTTGTCAACTCAAGGCAACATTCGAGGAGTGTTGTCTTGCCCGGTACTTCCGAAAATATGTCTTTATAAGGTACCAACAGTTCTTGCAGCTCAGACCTTTGGCTTTGATCCAGGGCATCAGATGTGCGAACGCTTTCGATACCTCCGCCTGCTTCAGTTTTAAAGCTTGGTAAGGGGCTTCAGTTTCTGGCTCTTCCACCACGACAAACGAGGAAGTTTGGAACGCGGCTAGTGGTTGGTGCTCTTCATAACGCTTCAGCATATTGATGTTGAATAATTTATTGGTATGGCCCACGTCCAACCAGTACTCAAAGTTGTTTTTCTTTCCGGTGACTACAAATGGTCCCTTCCATTGCATCATGAGTTTGTTATCACTTGTTGGGAGGAGTATGAGCGCGCGATCTCCTATCTTCAGCTGTCGGCGACAACTGTTTCGGTCTTAGTACCCCTTTTGAGTCCTCTGAGCTTTGCACAAGTTCTGGTGAGCTAACTTCAAAGTCTCTTCTAGTCGGTTTTTGAGGTCGAGGACATATGCATATGTCGTCTTAACATCTTCCTTGAGCCTGTCTCTTGTCGAGATATCCTTGAGTATGGCCAAGGGTCCTCGTACTTGTCGTCCGTATATCAATTCAAATGGCGAAAAACGGAGGCTTGTTTGTGGCACCTCACGGTACGGAAATAGAAGAGGAGCAAGATATCGATCCCAGGCTTTTGGTTTTTCTTGGCATAGTTTCCGCAGCATCATCTTAAGGGTTCCGTTGAAGCGCTCCACCATTCCATTACACATTGGATGATAAGGCGTTGAACTGAGATGCTTGATGGCGAGTAAATCACTTATTTCTCTCATCAACTCTGATGTAAAACAAGATGCCTGGTCACAAAGGATCTCGTGTGGGAAACCGATCCTTGAAAGCATTTCAACCAGCCCTTCGACTACACTTGCTTAGTCGATAGAAGGTAAAGGGGTGGCGTCCGGGAAGCGAGTTGCAAAGTCCACAAGAGTGAGTGTATATCGGTTGCCCTTACTCGATGTAGGAGTCAAGGGACCGATGATATCTACCGCTACCCGTTCGAATTGGGTATCTATAAGCGGCATTCGTCCCAGTGGAGCCTTGCCCACTCTACCTTTTGGAAAAGTTCTTTGACATACATCGCACGATCTCACAAATCTTTTAACGTCCTCTTGGACGGTGGGCCAATAAAATGATCGAAAGACCCGTTCCGTGGTTTTCCGTATGACTTGATGCCCAGACAAGGAGTTCTCATGTGCCATATTAAGGACTTCGAGGCGTAGGCACTTTGGTACAACTGCTTGATCGATTATTTTTCCTGGGCATATTTGATAGCATCTGTACAACACGCCTTCATCCAGGTAGAACGAATGGGCGGTTGTACCTTTTCCCGGAATATTTTTCCCGATTTTGCTTCTACAAACTTGAAGTGATGTGTCTTCCTGCTAGAGCACTGCACGGGCCGATTTTTTCAGCCCGGGCCCGGCCCGGGCCTGTTTTTACGTTGGGCAGCCCGCCTGAGCCCGATCAAAACTTTAATGGCGAGACCCGGGCCCGGCCCGGGCCCGGGAATCATCTCCGTTACCCGCCCGGCCCGGCCCGCCACCCCTTTACCTTAGGCCCGAGCCCGGCCCGAGACCGACTCGAAACCGGCCCGAACCCGGCCCGAGACCGAAAAATAATGCTTTTCAGGCTTGAGGCGCCCGAGAATAACTCGCTGCACGTTACATGCACACCACCAGAAAGCCCGAGCCCGGCCCGGGCCCGCGTCAAAAAACCCGAGCCCGGCCCGGGTCAAAAAGCACACGCCGTGCCCGAGCCCGGCCCGAGCCCGTGAAAAAACTGTTCTACCCGGCCCGGCCCGGCCGGGCCCGGGCTTTCGGGTAAGCCCGAGCCCGTGCAGTGCTCTACTTCCTGCTGCTTTTTCCGAAACATTTCTCTTGACAATTGTAATGCTCCAACGCCCACCGGGGAACCTGGTTTCGAGATCTTGGCACCCACTATAACCTACAGAGAACCATTGTTTTCTTTCGTAGTGCTCATTTCGCGTAATTAACTTACTACAGAAGTAAACGAGGATGCTTTCCAATTGGGATGGGGTTCCATGGGTTGGCGTGATCCATGAACGTTACCAATGATCACATCATACAATGGTCTCTCCATGCACTTTGCGACCGCAACACCGGAGAAGTACGGTCATGAAATGTTGACTTCCGCTTCCGGAACGTTAATAGAGCTACCATCAGCCAGTAGTATCATAGACTCAGTGCCTATTATTGCTACGTCCTGTACAAGATCTCGTCGTACGACTATACTATTGCTTCCTGTATCTCTCAGAACCCAAACGGTCTGTCCAAAATCTCTCCTTTCAACACCGGTATGTCAAAAGACTTGCTAGGCCAGACTCCCAAAGCATGAGAAAATGTCTCATCTTGCTGCTTGGTACCACATTCAAAGCGTTCCCGTGCATCTTTTTGCTGGTCGGGAGGTATTATGCAGCATGCTGATGAGCCTTTGGCACCTGGTTCATTTCGTCTGCATGATTGCACATCGTGTCCATATCGGCGGCAATATTCACAATATGGCTGTTTTGTCTTCACACGGCAATATGATGTCTTGTGTCCTATCTTATCACATATGAAGCAACGGACTTGAGACTTCACACCTGGTTTCTCATTCGTTTCTTTTCCAGGATTTTGTTCTAGCCTCTCCTTGAACACCAGAAAATTATGCTGCCTCTGTGCCTCCAAATAGTGATCGGCCGCTTCGGAGGCCTCATCCACGGTCTTGCAGTTTCTCTCACGAAGAAAAAGCGCCAAACGACAATGGCAGTTATTCAAGAATTGTTCTGCGACCATCAAGTAACGAACCGCATTGAACGTCTTCCCTTGGTTTGCCATCTCCACCCAACGGTCGAAATAGCTGAGCAGCCGAGTAGCATACTGCTTGCCGGCTTCTCGATCCTGCGGTTTACTTTGCCGAAATCTCTCTCGGTAACCTTCAGCAGTAAAACGAAATCGTTTTAACAATGCTAGTTTTGCTTTGTTATAATCTAGGGAGTCTTCGAGCGATAAACGACCAAACACTTTGAGTGCTTCCCCACCGAGGCACAAGCTGAGGGCGGTGGCCCACTTTGCTTTTGGCCAGCCCTGTCCAGTCGCTACATGTTCAAAGCGCTTTAAATATGCGTGGAGGTCATCTCGAGAATAATTGAACATGGGGATAAGATTATTTGGGTTGATGGGGGCCGAGACTTCCGCTTGGCTCGTGTGACCTGCACCATTCCCACTCCCACTGCTTTCTCCCACCTCAGCGAGCCTCAGACGCAACTGCAAATTCTTTTCTTCTAGCTCAAGGTGCTGTTTGGTCGCCTCTCTTTCCGCCGGCCGTTCCTCACGCGCCTCTCATCTTCCTCCCGAGCCTTGGCTACTTGCTCGTCTGACCAATTTCTTAACTTCGCGCCCTGCAGCCCCAAGCGTTCACCCAACGTAATAAATTCTGCCAAACTCATATTCACTTGTCGGTAAAGCAACTGTGAACAACCAGCTTCGTCCTGTCGCGCGGGCGTCAATTTGTGATGATTTGGTCTTCCTAAGTCAACGAGGGGTTGTTTACCCTGAAATGTTTTGTACTTCCACGGTTCGAATTATTGTGGCCACCACTGAGACTAATTCGCAGTGGGAAAAAGAAACAACGAAGCCGATTGTTAACAAGATATGAACATATAATTAACACAAACTGTCACACACACAAACTAACTAACCAAGATACTAAGACTAATATAAATGTTCAGGCACTTTTAAATGTTCTCTCACAATAAAGAATTATATACAACAGTAAAGTTCGTGACCGGTCACAATTAATTGGTAGCGTTGGTGCAGCGCTGTACGGGGCAGCGTTGCGACGGCCAGTCAGATGCAGTGCGTCGGTCGCGGGAGTATAAGACGATAAGACACTACTTGCGTCTTGACGATCGTCCGCAGCTCGGCCGAAAAGCCGCAGGAGGAAAGTAGGAAGGGCTTGTCTTCAGCACCACGTCACTGCAGGACCCACGGACACCAAAGGCTGGAGGTAGAACAGAGGCCGGATCGTCGCTGAAGTCATGAAACTCGGGCCCGCAGCCCGACAGCTTCGCTTCTGGACCGGCGCTCCTGAAGTCTGAGATTCGGACCCACAGTCCGACAGCCTCGCTTCTCCGCCCGGTGCTCTTGAAGTCTTCAGGTTCGGACCCAGAGCCTGACATCCTTGCTTCGTCCCTCCGTGCATGGGCCTCCTCTTCGAACGCTGCCCTCCTTCTTCTCTTCTTCTGCCCCCTCTTCCAGCAATCGTGTGTCTTCGTGATTCGCTGTTGGCCGAGGTGCCGCGTCAGGCGAGCACGCGCCGAATCCCGCCATTCTTTTTCTTTTATGGTCACTGATCGTCCGCCGCACCAGACACGCGCACATAAGTCTTTTGTACATGACACTGGGCCCCACCAAAATCTCAAGCTGACCCACACCCAAATTTCAGGATGGCCTACTCCCAAATTAATGTAGGTACACCCCAAATTTTCCAATTGGCCAACTGCACATTTCTGTTTTGCCAGCCGCAATTTTCGAGTTGGCTCACTACCAAATTTCAGATGGGCCACACCCACCCCAAACTTCAAAATGACCGAGTCCTAAATTTAAATTGTCCGACATGCAAATTTCAAGTTGACCAACCCCTAAATTTAAGGTGGCCCACTTGCTAATTTTTAGTTTGGCTACCCCAGAATTTCAAGTTGGCTGAATCCCAAATTTCCATCTGCCCACCCCGAAATTTGAAGTTGGCCCACGTCAAATGTAAGCTTGCCTATGTTGGCCCACCCTACAGTTTCAAGTTGGCCGCTGAGTTAGCGGCACCTTCAAGTCATCTTAGTTGTAGCATAAGGGACGCCTACAAATATTTTTTCTAAGGAGCCCTTTGTATTTCTATGAGTATCTTGAACTTTTTTGGCTTAAATTGTTCTTTATCTCTTGTAAAGCTACCACTCATCTACATTTAAACTATTATAAGGATTAAATGTGTTAACTTCGGAAATGAAGCGTTTTTGTGCATATGCAAGGCATTACACCTTTCGCTTGATGGACCTGGCGTACTCGCCAAAGAATGGTTCCACATTAAAAAGATGTTTCTATTTCATGGGGCCCAGCAAAAGCCGTAGTCTTCCCCGCCCTGGCTCCGTTGCTAACTGCTGTGCCTTTGCTGCCTCACTACGGCCCATCGGCTACTATGGAAATTCACAGACGCCAGCGGCCATAGAATAGAGCTGTTCTCTTTCAACAGCAGAGCAGTGCATATATTGTGTACTTGCATATGCTGGCCGCCTTCTCCCCACCGCAGAGCCCAAGTTTTTGATCATGGAACGCGACTGCCGGGCGTTGGTTTGGGCAGTAGCCAAGTTCCACCCTTATTTATCTGGGTGCCCATTTTTCGTTATCAGTAGTGATCATCATGCCTTGTGCTGGCTCTCCTCACTGAGACCCGACTGGACGACTGGGTGGGTGTGCGGTGCGGCTACAAAAATACACTTTTACTGTTCTGTACAAATCTGGGGCGCAATTCACTAAGCGACCTCATGAAGGATTTTTGGCGTAAGAAAAAGTTGTCGCAGTTTCACCTGTAAGGCGAAGCATCACTTGCGATAGCAAATTTGTAGAGAGCTATGCGGAGTAATCATAGCAGCTTTATCAGCTGTATAAAGTTGGACATGCAGCAGCCCCGGCAACACGCAGAACTGTTGTCGACGCCGTCGGCGTTTTGCCCACGTTCGCTCAAAATGCGTGCGGCGTTGGTGACTGTTGCCGGAGCGTCTGATATAGATAGGCACTTGGTGCCGCAGCTAAACGTCGCCTCCCTTCCCTCCCTCTCCCCCCCCCCTCCCCCACGGCCTTTCGCTCATCGGAAGAAGGCACGTTTGCTCTAAATATACGGTGATTGTAAAGGAGGAAAGAGGACGCCTACTTCTGCAGCCCTTAACCTTTCCCTTTCCCTCAAGATAAGTGGTTCTTGAGGGAAAGGGAAAGGTTGAAGATAGCGCCAACCTTTCCCTTTCCCTCAAGAACCACTTATCATCATCATCAAGGGAGCACAGCGCAGAACGCGCGTTTGTTCTCCGCCGTGCGTTCACTCCCCGTGAAAGCGCGCGTCCCTCGCGCCCTTTCACTCGCACATACAGCGTTCGGCGCGCCGCGACGATTTCATCTCCATTGACGTCATACGGAACCTCACGGCGACGGTGACGGCAGAAATCTGCTTTTGAGTGTCCATATAATTGCTATCGCAATAAAAATGATAGGAAAAAAGGTATTCACAAAGCTAAAACTGTTCGTAAATCAGCAAGCTTGCGATGCTCGCCGCTACAAAAACGAGAGCTGCAGTGGGAAAAAAATGTCACAGTTTCGCCCTAAGGGCGAAGCAATGAATGCGATAGCAACACAGCAATGTCATACGAAGTAAGGTGAGCGGCTTTGGTAGCAACAACACGCAGAACTGTTGTCGACGCCATCGGCGTTTTGCCCGCGTTAGCTCAAAATGCGTGCGGCGTTGGTGACTGTTGCTGGAGCCTCTGATATAAATAGGCACTTGGTTCCGCAGCTAGTAGTAGAGGTTTAGGGTGGGAAAAGATGCGTATTTCTGCAGCCCTTATAGGGAGCACGGCTCAGCATCTAGGTGCCGCAGCTAAACGTCGGCTCCGTTCCCTCCCCCTCCCCCACGGCCTCTCGCGCGTCTGAAGAAGGCGCGTTTGCTCTACATATATGGTGATTGTAAAGGAGGAAAGAGACGCCTACTTCTGCAGCCCTTAAGGGAGCACGGCACAGAACGCGGGTTTGTTCTCCGCCGTGCGTTCACTCCCCGTGAAAGAGCGCGTCCCTCGCCCCCTTTCACTCGCACATACAGCGTTCGGCGGCGCGCGGCGACGATTTCATCTCCATTGACGTCATACGGAACCTCACGGCGACGGCGACGCCGACGGCAGAAATCTGCTTTGGTGTGTCCATATAATTGCTATCGCAATAAAAAACACCGCCCAAGCACTGCGTACAGATGGTTAACCAGCGAAGCTGAAACGTGTGGCCTCGGTGTTTAGCAGTGGGTTAATCGCGACGCTGTATTGAAGCGTTTCTCAATTATTGGTTACATCTTTGTGTTTCTAGTGGAAAGCAAGCGCCAATGGTGGGCGGATGCTGCTAACCACGACGCCGAGCAAACTCGAGATATCGAACGCGTGCGACAACGGCGAGTCGATGAGGCGGCGTTGCGGGTAAAGCAGCGTCAACGTGGGAATGGCGGGAACGCGTTCTCTAACGACGTCACTAACGGCGCTGACAATGGCGCGCACGCATGGTGCGACGTAGAGAACGACGTAACTAACGTACATGGAGACGTTTATCGAAACATGCGACGAACGGTTTTAGGAGCGAAGCTCCTTATAGCGGCACCCGTTCCGTCCCCGTCGTCGAGGTAGTAGTGTGTAACCATCTGAGAAAAATGAGAAAAAAAATTCCGAAGTTGTGTCCGTAGCGCGGAATCGAACCAGGGACCCCTCGCTTCCGAGCGCGCGGCGTTAGCCCACTACGCCACGAAGCGCACAAAGACACATGCACCACGATGGCAATAAATACCCAACATTAACGAATGGCCGCGTTTCTAGCGCGTTACGGCCCGTGTAAGAAGCTGGTGTAAGACGCTGTGGCCTCTCCGCCTTACCTTCAACGCGTTTCGAACGCGCTGTCCAAGGCGGTGGCAAGTCAAGTTCAAGTCGAGGAGCGTTTATGAATACGGGGGGTACACTCTCTCAGCAGTCATGTGATGGCGTTGGCAAACGCGGTGCACGTTCCGGCATGTGTAAATGGCTGTGTAAGACGCTGTGGCCGCTCCCCCTTACTAGAGAGTACTGCACGTTTCTCACGCGTTTGTGCTAGCGTCCCCTTAAGCGGGAGATCTGATGATTCCCTCCGGAGCTTCGCCCACTCATCATCATTCACCCCGTGGATATGCTGTGATTTTTTTCGTTTCACCTAGCCCATATGCAGCTTTCACTGTAAAATGCCTATATGTAAGGGTAGAACAGGTGCGAACTTCAGTACGTCCGCCAATACTAAGCGTAAGTCGATTCGCAAAACCTAAACAGCCGGGTGGGTGTGCGGTACGGCTACAAGAATACACTTTTACTGTTCTGCACAAATTTGGTCATTTACACAACGACGCTGACTTTCTCTCCCATCCCCTGGTCGACAGTCCAGACCATGATGCCCACACACTGATGCTTGCGTCCTAGCCATTTCAGACTTTTGTGACATTCGCAATGAACAATGTCGTGATGACTCTTTACGTCTCCTCGATCGTGTGGCTTCTGTGCATCCTGAACCCGCTATCAGCGAATTTTTTCCCCGCGACAGCGTTCTGTACCGACGTAATTTTAGGTCTGATGTAGGCTTCAAGCACCAAAAATGATCCAGAAATGTGGCCAATTAGCTGCCTCTTAAGACATACCGTGGGGGCTGCACGACCTATGCTGTATCCTTGAGATAAATCTCCTCGCCTTCAAAGTGTTGTGTAAGGTGGACGTTTTCTATCAAAACGCTCACGGCCTCCCCACTAAAGCCCGTGAATTCTACTCCAAGGTTTTTTTCTTCCTCTTTTCTGATAACAGTAACTACCGAAACTTGGCAGTGCAGTGACATACAATCTTGAGATAATTTCCCTCCTAAAAACAATGGCTTCCGCAGTGACCAAGACTTTCGTGGACAGAAAAAAAAAACGGCGGCGATGTATTGATTGGTGCTTTCCGTTTCATGATTTGTGTTCGGCGCATGAATATTGAAACCATACAGGAATCTATAGGGGTTCAAATCAGTTCAGAGCGTACCAAGAAAGTGCTAATTGAATCATTTTGTGTGCCGCAGATTGTATCTCCTGCAATCTTTTATGAAGTCATTGCATCAATTAAATGCGTAATATCCCCCAACAGTAAATTCGGCCTACTTCTTCACGGCGATTTTAAAACACCTGGAATTTATTGGCGCATGCATACATCTTCTGACAGTAACCACTACTAATGCGGCTTATTGTTAGACTTTGCAGCCTTTATTTAATTTAGCAGCAAAACTAGATCAGTAATTGCGGTGCTAACGTGTTAGACTTAGCCCTAACGAATGCGCAGGATGCACAGGTGTCCCATATGACATTCCTCCTGTGCGTCCTGACAAGTTTCATCCGCCACTAGAAATAACGGCCATTGGGCCTGCCCTTAGACACAGCACTTCCACAGGTACCACCTGATGCCCTCACTTTGCTTTCACGTGTGGTGACTACGTTGGTTTATACGACTTGTTTTCCAACACCGATTGGTCTTAGGTTATTGGCATACAGCTGATTCTGAGGGAACTTATCCTTGATGGCATGAGGAGATATATCCTCGAGTGCGTACCTCAAAGTATCCTCTTTCTTTCTCACTTGAATTGATAAATGCTTTGAGGCATAAATATTGTACGCACTGAAAAGCTAAACGCTCACAAGATAATGATAAGGGTCAACAATTTCGTTTTCTTAGAGCTCTTTATAAACGTCTCTACAAGCCAGATCACGATTCGTATATAGCGTTCCCGAATATGAGCGCCTCGGAATGGCCGGTGATTTTCCAAATATATCCGGGATCGCTCTAGTAAACGCGGTGAGTCTTTTAGCCCGCTTGACTCAAATGTTGTAGACGTTTCGGCAGTTGCTGACTGATTTAATGCTCATCTTTTCTTCAATATATAAACCTTTCTGATATCAACGATAGTACCTTTTAGTAGCAGGCTTCTGTTACGATGCCTACTGTAGTGTTGTACGATGAGAAGCTCATCCATAAATAAATCCGACGTTGAAACCTTCCTACTTTCGTGGTGCAGGTGGCAT